>NW_021632338.1:0-50745 GCF_004799145.2 Neltuma alba | reverse complement strand
CCTTCTCGACGGCATCAATGGACAGGAACCGAATAAGTATTAATAGATTTCTCACCCAACGCTTCAGTGGTCTTATCCAAGGTCTCAACAGCCGTAGCTCGAACTACACTGCCGACCCAACACCACGACGACGCGAAACTGAAGCCGGCTTGGAGGAAAGAAGAACTGGAAGAATGTGACTTTGAGGCCAGAGAAGGAAGGCAAGGAGACGCCGGAAAGAGAGATGCGGTCAGAAGAAGAGTTGAAGGCGTGAAGGGAAATGGCTCGGGCCAAGAGGGCTTGAGACAGGTGCAAGGAAGAAGAGGAAGCCATGGATGGAAGTTTGGTTTTGAGGGAGGCCCGAGAGAGAAACAAAGAAAGAGAAATGGATGGGGGTGTCACAAAATCGGAGCTTTCCGGTGAGGAAAGTATATTGAGAACCAAAAAGGTTTGACTCACAGTCCCAAAAGAGCGGGTGGATGGAGGGAGTGATCTGATCTTTAGATTAAAGCAACGAACAATCTCCACCTATGCTTATGGGTAGGTGTCCTTCTCCACCTCTCAATCTTTTCCTTCATGTTAGCTGATAACAAACCAGAAGAATATTAATTCTAATTTTTATTTTTATTCTAAATAATTGTGGCCCTTTTTATTTGTTCAGATCAAGGAAAAACTGTGGCCTTTCGTATGTATTTATATTGGCGTTGGACTGTTGGTGGAGTAAGCACTCTCCTAATGCTGATATCATATCATTAAAATTCAATTCTTTACTGCTATCTTTATTAATCCTCTGAATATTTGGTAAAATTTTTAATATGATATCTATTTATAATATTTTATTTTAAATTTTAAACTAAAACATGGTATATAAAAATTTACAATACTTGCCTCAAGTTTCTTATACCTATTATGTTAAGCTTTTCATCGCATATGGTCCTATTTTTAAATGTAATCATTTAATTATAAATTCATGCCTAATTTTGAAATAACATCATTTAATTATAATTTACTACATAAAAGGGGAAAAGGGGGACCGCCTATATAAATAATTTGATCTAAGTATTTTTCATAAAAATTAAAAATATTTTTTTTTATAGATAAATATGTTTTCTTGTGTCACGTGTCACGCGAGTGAGATTTTTTTCCCTTATATGAGAGAATGAATATACTAGTGTTTATCCTGTTGTTTGAGATAAGGTGGTCAGAAACTGGTTGCCACCAGGCACCACAAAATCATCCGCCTTGAAGTCTGAGTGGCGCCCGTATTTTGTGAAGATCCCATCAAAATTAACGAAATCCCATTTTATCCTTTTCCTGAAAAAATTGTCATTTTCAAGTCTGCAACGGCATCATCCTTAGCAAATCAAGTAAAATTCATGCGCGTGCTATAAGTTTTTTGTCCTCGCATTATTTTTCAACTTTACAAGTGATGAGATTTGTCAATTTGTTGCCAAAAACACCCCCCCCAAACCCGGGGAGAGATAGTTAATTGTGTATACTGAGAAAGTGAAATTAATTTTAATTCCACCTAATGACATAAGATTTAATGTTATTGAAAAATTGGTTAATTTTAGCAATAAACATAACATGAACTCTTAAAATACTTATGTAATATTGGATTATACAAGTTACATCAGTTTATAAGTTAAGTAAATCAGTTTAAAAATAATAAATATGAATGATAATATAAATTTAAGTCTTATATTTAAAACTAGTTCTCACATTTAATTAGTTTCATACCCTTCAATTCTCTATTATAAGATCCAAATAACTAAATTGTGCTACTTAAGAAAGTGATAAGATGCTTAAATATCCTAAAAGTATTCACAAAGAAATGCCCAGTACCTAGAATTTTGTTAACTCTTATATATTCTGAAATTTTATTTTTGTACCAAAAATACGTTCGCCATTGTCTACCATTAAGTTTGACCGTTAAATACTGGTGTCTCTAACTATCAAACTTGACTGCGAATAGCGGTTTATGGTAAAAATGCTATGAAATAAAACTTTTAACACATACAAAGCAAAAAAAAAAAAATACATATGTTAGTGCTTTTTTGTAAATACTTTTAGATATTTAATCACTTTATCCCCTAAATAAACTACTACCTCCACATCCTCAATATACAAACTAGTTGAATATTAGATTTGATCCTAATATATAATCTCAATGCCCTTTATCTTCCAAATTTATAACTTTTTTTTAAATATCCATATTCATTGTAAAGGTTCTCACTAAAGGATAGCTCCAATGCATATGATTAGATATGCTGGTTTAAGAAAGTCATACATATTTATTACAATTAACCAATTTAAACTAATTTTTTTATCTTTTCAGATTAGTTATCTAAGTTTTATACTCTTCTGGTCCTAAATATAAAACCTCTTTTGTAATTTATTAATATAAGACCCCTTTCATAGTGTAAATTACATTACGAAAGAGTCTTATATTTAGAACTGAAGGAGTATTAAAGACTGAGAGTTGTATTAAAATTAACTAAAAGTAATAAATATGTAAAAAAAATATTTTCCCACGAACAAATTCAAAAATGTAGATCTTGTAATAAGAAACAGAATAATTGTTAGACATCAGAAGGAGTAACTACTCCCTCCGTTCCTTATTATAAGAGACATTTGATGCTTATAATATATTCCTATATATAAGAGACACTTAAAAGTTGTCTTTATTTTTTTGTGTTGATTTCCTATTTTACCCATATTTATTGTCTCCAACTCACACTCTCACTCTCCCTCCCACTTCTCTTTCTTTTAATAATTTAATTGTTTTCTCTCATGCTTCTCCCCTTATTAATGAGGGCATTTTTGAAAAAAAGATTATATTTTTTACACATTAATTATTCTTAACTAATTTTAAGTGTTTTTTTTATTAACATAATTCAGTTATTCGTCTTTTATAATAAAGAACGGATGGAGTATTATTAACTAAGACGGCACTGCATGACATTAATAATGAATACACGTCATTACTGACAGGTTGGCTGAACTCAGTTGCTGCAGAACCCTCCCCTTGTTCAAATCATTCTGTAATCATTTAACCAAGGTATCCCGCTGCTTTTCACTAATTACCATCATCTCCATAATTATCATCTTGCTTTCCATGTTTTTACCAACTTTATTTTAATTTTTTTGGTGAAATGTTTCTCTTTTTTTAATCATAGAAAACGAAATAAACATAAAATCACAAAAAGAAAAATTACAAACCACAATTGGCAAATAGAAGAGCCTAGGATTTGGCTTTGATAATATTGTTTTATGACATGCTACAGACCTTTGCTTCTTAATACCAAAGTTAGTGGGTACTTAGATGGCATGGAAAGTGCTTTTGAAAAGTAATTTTTTATAAATTGAGATAAACTTCTTCGCACATTTACTTTGTATATCATAAAATTATTTCTAAAATCATAGTTTGGTTTCTATCCAAATACTCTCTTAAACTATGAACTAGATCCTATATTGAGTATTACACATAGTACTAAAAAACCACAAACATAATATTACCTTTAATCCTTGATCTAATATCAATTTGACTAATTTGAAAAGATTAAGAAAGCTAAATAAATACTTAATTATATCATGGGTCACATGATCTCTCTAAATGGTTTGAAGAAAAAATGATAAATATAAATACTTTAAAGTAATACCTCTTATCTTTAATATAAGTACTATAATTGGGGTGAGTTTTAGTCTTAAACATAATGCTTCAATTTACTCTGCCTCTAATTTTTTTTCAAAATATTTCTATTGATTGTAAAAAGTTATCACCAAGTGGTATTCTAATATACATGATTAAACATGATAGTTAATAGAGATCAACATACATTTGTGACAAATAACTAACTCATCTATTTTTTTAAATATCTTTAAATTAATTATCTAGTTTTTATACTAAGAATAAATAATAATAATTTATTTAACTTTTTTTTAAACATTGGTTAATTAGGTGTCATATTATGGGGCAAAATTATGATTCTATAATTTCAACAAACGAGGACCCCTTAGTGTCGAGTAGGGCTGCACATGGACAAGGCGGGACCCTTGCCCGATGCCCAGCCCGAAGAATGAACGGGCTGGAAAATGCAGCCCGTTGCCCAACCCTACCCATGAAAAGCCCTAATAAATTTGGGCTAGGCAGGGCGGGCTTTTATGCCTAACAAGTCAATATACTATATTAATTAACTAATTATTTATATCCTTCTAAATAATCTAATGTAACTTTATTAAAATGGAAACTTGGCCTTAATTTTGTTATTACTAATTAATATACTATGAAACTACTTTTGTAGTAGCTAAGAGGAGTGGACTATGACAAAAAATGTTGTTAATATATTTTATTAAACTTAATTATTTTTCTAGTTTTTAACTCTCAAAATCATTCAAAAATAAATAAGTATAATGAATACTGAATATTGATACAACAATGCGTTTGATTTAGGAAATAAATATGAGGCAAATAAATTATATATAAATAAAATTATATATATTTTTGCGGGCAGGGCAACATACCATGCCCGATGCCCAGTCCTGCCCAACAATTTGTCCAGCCCGAACATGCCTAATAATTCTTTCGGGCCATGTTTTTTAGGACGGGCTAGGCATTTTTTTGCGGCTTGGACGGGCATAGCGGGCTACTGAGCTTCATGAACACCCCCAGTGTCGAGTTAGCCGGATCTCCTGTAGCTACAAAAAGCTTTTGGACGCCGTGAAGGGGCAGGTAACCTCAATGCGGAGTCGGAAAACCCATTCTGATTGAAAGGACCCAGATTATTTTGCCTTTTAATTTTTAATAGTTGCCGTTTAAAAACCGCATAATTATTATTTTCAATAAACCTAGGGGTCACTTGCCTTCCCATGTATCGTGTTACGTACTTTGACTTCCTTCCAATGTCAGAATAATTGCCTAATTTTAGGCCTATTTCTCTTTGGACTGTAATGTTAGGCCTGTCTAGTACTCCTATATAAAATTGATTCAATTTCAATTACATGATAAAATAAAAATTAATTGATATTAAATAGTAATAATTGCCTAATTTTAGGCCTATTTTTTTATTGCAATTGTCAAATAGACTTTTGAATCAACTACAATTTGTCGCATTTGCTAAATACTGTTTTTTCTAACTCAATATTTTCCCAGAAAACATTCCAATTAAATTTATATCTAAAAAATAATATTTATTCCTACCTGACCTAAGTATTATGCTCAATTTAAATGAGCATATTAAATGTTACATTGAAAATCAATACATAAAAACGACGCAGATATAAAAATTTTAAATGTTATATAAAAGTTGAAGAATGAGTCCTATTGGTCCTAGTTTGTCAACAAATTAGACACAACGTTTATTCTGAATGAGTTTTTTTTTTTATACAAGAATGAGTGCTTTTATTGAGAAAAAAAACGAAAAAAAAAACCTTAAAGCAAAATTTTGGTCCCCCACCTCACCTCTGACGTCAACCAGATCATCAAGACGGCCGACCAAGGGCAGCCCAAATCCAGCCATTCCCGGCCCACCACCACCAGCCTCTTGGAGGAGCCCATAATGGCAATCACTCGCTCCTTCCTAACACGATTTTTCCCAATTTACAAGGTTCCAACTTCCAAGCCTCGTTCTTTGAGAATTAAATTCATACCCATTCTTTTCATTCTGGAAACCAAAGTACGATTCCTTAACAGTCTTTCCAACGAAGAAAATATATCACTCGTCAATACATCACACATACACACACAAACAAAAAGCACCAAAATACATGCTCACAGGCGCGATCCACTTGTTTATTCATGCCAATACTTTCTTCTCTCCCAGGACGCAGTGATAATTAATTACATTGAACTAACCAAACCGTCCTGTGATTCTGCAGAAGCCACACCCATTAATCCTGATGATGCTCCGTTAACCATATTACATTGCGTTCGAATTTCACCTTGGGAGCCAGTCAAAGGGCTGATATTGCCCATCTTGATCATGGAAGCAGCAAAAGCTTCAAAGAAAGCCGTCTGGTTGGCGCTGAAATTGTTGACAATCGCAATGGTATCAGCACCGGCAGTAGAGAACAGGACCTGGTCACTGTTAAGAAGGCCATTCTTGAGCTGGAGGTTGGAGTAGTAGTTTTTGTCAAAGATATCAGGGGTGGTCAGGTCCAGATTTGTGAGGTTCGTGTTTCTTCCTACTTCACTTTGTGGGCATAACTGGCGCAATGTGGCTAAGTAGGTTGTGTTGAGGTTTGGGTCTGGGTTGCCGCCGCTGAAATTGTACAGTCTGTTATCAAAGAACCTGCACTGAGCTCTTCCAAATGTGTGAGCACCTGAAAATACACATATACACAAATGAGATATCTCAGAAGAATCAGATGTGTGTGTGTGTGTATCAGGAGGAATAATTGAGAGAGTTTAATTTGGGGAGTGATGAAAGAAGAACATATATATACCAGAAAGGGCAACAAGATCAGTGGTGTCAAGGCCTTGATTCGAGAAATTTTGCTTGAGTTGGTCGAGGGTGAAGAAAGGTGAAGGAAGGTTAGAATTAGCGAGGCTTAGGTTTGCTGTTAGGCTATCCCTTCTTCCCAACTGAACTGTCCACGACTGCCCTCCTGCCTGTTCAAGTCACCTTCAAATTAACTAATCTTGCAAATATCGATCAACCATCTTAACTAACTCCAATCACATCTGATGTGTGTATAGGATTAAGGTTTATCCAATTACCTCAAATTTTTTTCCCTTTTAATTTGCCAGAAACACGTGTCCAATACCCTAAGCTAATCTGTAGTTCATCTGATTTAACACATTGAAATATTTTTTCAGGGTCACCAAACATCCTAAAATATCTCATGGTGTAATTTTGCTTTTAAAATATTAAGGTGTTGAGTGTACTTAGAAAAATAATATTTTAGCTACGAGCAAGATAAATCACAAAATGGCTCAAAGTACTGGACGAGGTGCAGGGAAAACTACTTAGAGTTTAATTTTGTATAAACATATATAGTTGAGTTGGAGGAGAGGAAGGTATAAATACCAGGACAACAGAGACTTGAGCAGCAATGGCAAGGATATCAGCACAGGAAACAGTGTTGGGGCAAGAGGATTCGACGGCAGATTTGATATTATTGACGACATCCAGTCCTCTGATCGAGTTATTATTGCCTAAAGCTGTCTGTTCGCTTACAATGGTGGCACTGTTGTTCAGCAAAAGCGAAGCATCACATCCCTGTCAGTTCATCCACAAATTAAATTTCCACTCAGTCATTCAGCAACTTCCTTCATCTAACTAAACATTATCTATCATGTGTACGTCCAACATATCATTAGAAGATCTGTCTCTTCCTTTAACTTTATTCCTTACTCTATAAAGTGAAGTCTAAGACATAGGTACATTGGGTAACGATGATTAATTTCACTTTAAGTAAAATGTTCATCTAATAAAAGTATCCTTATTTTAATTTGAATCACATGGTTTGGATTCAAATTATTCAACAATATTATATATTTTCTTTTTCACAAAAAAGAAGAAGCAAAGTCCAACTTTTAATTATATATGCTCTTGGCTACCAAACTTTCTCCACACGCCAATTGCAACTTTTTTCTTTTCCAAAAGAACAACGGGTACGAATGTTCCCAGTACAATTATAGAGAAATATTTATTTTAAAATGATTTTAATTTTAAACTTCTTTTTAATGATCTTGACTGAAATCTTAAGTGGGTGTTTGACATCCCCTCAAAAATATCATTTTTACACTTTATAAGACAAAATTCTCCTTGCATATATTTTATCTTGTTTATATAACACAACGCACTTAAAATAAATTAAACTAGTCCCAAGTCCGTTTAACTGAAGAATTATTTTCTCCCAGCCGTTGTAATAGAATAGGAAATTAAATGGAAAATTAAGTGACTAGTGCAAAGAATTAAGAGTTCATTTTGTAATATAAAAGATGATGAATCAATACATAGTTTATGACTTGTGCAAGGAGAAACTTGGTATGTATAAATTTTATATTTTATATTAATCTATTAATTAAAATAATTATTGACGTGTAAATTAAAATAGTAAGGAAAAAAATAATTCTCATCAAATTACCGTTGGATCAAATTTCAATCGTAATAATCTGATAATAAAGCTGGCAAGAAGTTATGAAGTATGCATATGGCCAAAAAAGGTTATGCAAAAAATAAATAATATTACCTAATTTAACGTGTGCTTATAAATGTGTGTGTCGGGATGTGAGTTATTCTAAAAGCAAATACAACCACTCCACACCAAATGTATAAAATAAACTACAATTAAATATATGCCATGTGTGTGCTTGTTATTGAGTGCTGTAGTGTATAAATATATAGTATTTGTCATTTTGTCTGTTGTAGTAGCAAGTCAGCTAAAACACAATGTCAAATGGAGGAAACTTGAAAGTTAGCTTCCAAATTAAAAGATCGATATTTCTAGTAATCAATTATGAAGGTCTAACAGCTTATAATTAATTATAAGATGTCGCTTAATAACAATGATATTGATTTTAGTTTTGGAGGTTAAGTTCTTCTAATATAATTCTACAGCACATATATATGGTGGATTTGCATCATATCTCTTTCCCTCCCAACTCCTCCCCAGAATTATAACAAGTTCATAATAATTTAAGACTCGCATAAAATCAGATGCCGAGTTAAACAAAATAACAAGGCCTAATTAACTTAGAAAATATAGTCCTTCAAAAAAACAGGAGGGAAGATGAGCCCCACAATGAGGAGTTTAGTACGTAAGAGTCCGTACTTGTTTGAGCTTTCAAAATCCAGAATTTCATTCATTCAAAAGCACGGAAATCTCAGAAGCACATCCACGCTTTTAAATTAAAGCCGGGAATTAATGAAAGCCAGAAATAATGATGCCAAATTACTGAAAAAGCCAGAGATTTGAAAGTGAGATAAGATATATGAAGTGATATGAACGTAGATTCTATAGAACATACTTGAACAAAGCAGTCATGGAAGTGAAGTCTGATGAGACTGGCCCCGATGCGAGGATCGCTTTGTGCAGCACTCGTGATAACCCCAGATACGATGTTGGTGACGTTAGGGCATGTTTGGTTGTAGAATGTTGGGCTCAGCTGCGCGTGAGACACAGATATTGCTGCCAGAACCACGAATATGGCAGTCCAAACAGATCCCATTCTTCTCGATCTCTTCTTTCTCTCTGTGCTGTGTGTGTGAAATATCCCAAGGCTGTAGTTTCTGATCGTTGCTGGCGATCGACCTTTATTTATAGACGGACAAAACGGGTTAAAGTGCCAGAAATACTAGTGGTGAATAAGAAATTGATTAAGTTATTCTCATTTTCTGTACGTAAATTGGTGGGGGGTAAAATGAAGAAATAAAACCTGACTTAAGTGTACCAATAGGGTTCGGTACAGGAGTACCTCCAATAGAAAGACCCTTGTGCCTACCAAAAGAGGATCTGAATTAAGTGTGTGGTCCCAAAGGAAGAGCCCTGCATGAGACCAAAAGAAAAAGGAAAGTCCATTATGTGCGTACAAATAGTTGATGAAGACTTTGGGGAATGCATATGTATATATGTGACTTTTCAAAGGGTGTGCTGATGAATAGTTGTGCTCATGTGTGTGTTGGATTTAAACAAATAAATGCATATGATGTGCAACTAATTCGACTTTAGCTAGTGTGGTGAGTAGAGTTACTAAGAGTTCATTTGGAACTTTGTTCAAAATAGACAAAATTCTCCTCACAGACTTATTTCGTATTCCGTAAATCATGTTTAAAAAATTATTTATAAGTCAACCCAATCAAGCTCTAAAATATTATAAACAAAAGACTAAAGAATGTTAGAGCATGTGGTAGTTGCCAGCCCTAAGCTGGCATTGCGTTTAATGCCTTTTGAAATATTTCAACCTCGATGTTTTTTTCTTTTTTATTTTACATTAAATAAGTAATATTTTACTATTTTATGGGGGGAAAGTACAGTTTTAAAATTTTTAATGATTTTTTTAAAAAATACTCTAAAGTTTTGCGTTTTTTATTTTCTTAAAAAAATGATAAAAAATTCAAATCTGCGCTATTTTTTGCCCATATCAAAATTTCACTTACTTTATTTAGAATACAGTGATGAGAAGAAAAAGGAAAAAAAGATCAATACAAATTTTAGTCTTTTAAGTTTACTCTTATTTTGATTTTAGTCCCTCAAATTTCAAATTAGAGATTTTGGTCTCTTAAGTTTTTTTTCATTTAAAATATTGGTTCCTGTAATCTAATAAAACTTTGGACTATATTATTCAGACTAAAACCTATGATTTAAAACTAGAAGAACTCAGCCCAAAATGAAGGTAAATTTAAAAGGTTAAAGATTATATTAATCCTAAAATTCAAAAAAAAGAAAAGGACATCTGGGAGTTTAGGTGAATTTCAAGGAGCATTACAGAGAGAGGCCCCTCGCCCAGGCACTGCTGTTAGGCATAGGGATATGTTGTCTTCTCCAAAACTTTATTATTTAGTGCGCTCACGAATAACAGGGTGTTTTCGGTGATATGAATAATTGTTGTTTTGTTATGATAGTTATTATCATCTTGATTTGGCAGAATAGGGAATTTAAGGAAGCTAATAGCAGCTTTACAGCTTAAAAGAGGTTGTAAATTTGATCCCGCTAATCAGAAGGCAGCTAGTTAATGACCTTTTCTCGTAAGTGGAAGGTCCTGATTCGACCTGGCTCCTAACTTAAACCACTAGTATTACCTCTAGAAGGCGGCCTGGGTTGAAACAGTGGGCTAGGGCTGAAGAGTCAAACAAGGTGGGCTTGGTGTGTGGGCCCTGGGCAGATATCAAACGGCATGGCCCCACCTCGTGGCACCTTTCGCTACTCAGGCCACCGCCGGAGTTATGGTAATACCACTATATTAAGAAAATAAACTAAATTAATTATTTATAATAAATAAGTATTATTTTTTAAAAATATTTTTGCTAATCAAATATATTGACTAGAATTAATATTATTAGAAAGAATATTTTTTAATAAATAAATAAATATAAGAGACAAGTAGATTGAAGTCTTATATTTGAAGTCAAAATAAAAATCAAATAAATTCTTATATTAAAGATAAGAGGTGATATTCATAGTTAAATAATTTTGGATACATGTTGTTCTCTGTCGCCAACGGGTATGCCCCTTGTGTCCGGGGCACCTCCTTCTTCACTCACTGTGTCGTACGATGCGGGTGACTTTTGGGTGTCGGTTTCATCGTGGTAAAAACGTTGGACTAGGATGAGCAAGCGTTCTCGTCGATCACCAGTAATCCTAGTCGCCTCTGCTCCAGACCTGATTGACCAATGCGAGTCCTGGGAGAAGCAGGTTTCACATCTGTAGAAACGTGTGCCCTCTGCAATGTATTTATTTGTTTATTAATGATGCTTTGTATTCTCTCCATTCCTTAGATCATTTTAATTAAATTATACTGTTTAACAAAAGAATTAAAATTAGTTAAAAGTAAATTAATATGTAGCAAATAAATTTTTTTTAAATATACCCCTATCTATAAATGATAAATGTGAGAGAGTAATAGTAAGATAAATAAAGAAAAAGAATACATTAGATGCACTAAATTAGAAGTAAAATGGATAATAATGTATTAAATGTTCAGACAAATTCAAAGAGAATCTTATAAAAAAAGATAGATCTATTCAAAAAATTGGATATTATAATAAGAGACGAAGTAGTACTCGACTCAAGTATTACTCCGTCCCTTATTATAAGATCCAATTTTTAAATTAGTGCATCCTTATTTATAATATCTTTTTTGGATTTGTCTAAATAATAAATGTTTTTTACCCATATTATTCTTAATTAATATACTCTCTCTCATTATCTTTTTCCCTTACATTCTCTCTTATTTTTTTCTCACTCACGCCTACCCATTTATAAATAAGGGCATGTTTAGAAAAAAAAAGTATATTTTTAACATATTTACTATTTTAACTAATTTTCACAGTTTTCTCAAACCGGAATATAGTTAAGTGAATCTTATAATAAAAGACAGAGGGATTATATCTCATCGGTTCATCAGCTCTTTTGTCTCACTGCTTTAATTTCCCCCCGTCATTGATTGATCTATTTAATTAATTATTTCTACCAAATACCAGTGTTTATCTTCTGATACAAGCATCCAAGGTCCCCAAAAAAAAAAATCTTCTGATACAACCAAATTTAGTGGCTTAACATTAATTATTATCTTCATTTGGGTCATCGATCTGGTCTGGTCACTGCGTGTACCGTGTGGTATGATTCTAGACGATAGTTATTGTGAAATGATAGATTAATTTTAAATATTAGAACCTGATTTATTTTGTTTTTTACATTTATTTATTTTTTTAAAATAGTTTTTATAGTAGTTTTACATGTTAAAGGTTTCATCAAATGGTAATTCTAATTAATATATATAATTAATAAATTTACCAAAAGATATATATAATTGATAAGGATATTTTAAAAAAATATTTATTTATAATAAATAACTAATTTAATTAATTTTTTTAATCTTTTTAAATTAATTAACTATGTCTTATATTAAAAATCAAATGTAGAATTATCAGTCATTTGACTTTAACTCATTGTGGGATGGAGTGTGGTTAAAAATTCAATAACTTTTGATGTTTTGAGAAGAGATTATTATTAAAACACACGCGCACTCTCTCTCTCTTCTCTCTATACAAAGAGAAGATAAATGAAACCAACGATGAATAATGAATGAGTTGAGGTGGACGTGACTGTGCCAACGGGACAAATGGAAAACTCTGCAAAAGCACATTGATGCATGCAGATATGAACACACCGACTAAATATTTCGGTCTAATTTGAAGTGCTTGAATAGTACATGCGGCCACATTTTTATTATTTTTCTTTCACACGTCATTTCAGTAACCACCCCGGCTAGAAGCTCATCTCTAGATGCCTCATCCTCTTCCACATTAACTGATGGGAGAATTACTGTAGAGTCCAAGTAAGAGATTTTATCATTATAGAGTCTCTGAAAATGTTAAAATAAATTTGAAATCTCAAGAGACTTTGTGAAAGATTTCAATTATACAATCATAACATTACCCTCATTCATTTAAAAGAAAACATTGAAGGAACATGTGAGAGTTTCTTTTTCATGTGAGAGTTTCTTTTTCATTCACACAACTCCGTTGCATCTCGCCTCTCTCCCTATCGCCTCTCATCTCTTTGACTGTGATATTCTGCTCTGCTACTTGCCTGTATGACTCTGTCTTTACCTCACGCCTATTGCTTTTCATTGTCACTACTAACTTTCCTATTTTTCGCTTCTCATTCTGTGGGTTATAAAATGATGCTCTTTTTTTTTTTGCTCATTGATGCTCTGTTTCTGCTGAAAATAAATGAATACGACAGTTTTTTTATTGTTATAACCCATGTAATGTAATAGTTAAATGTATTGTTAATGGATACATCGAAGGCTGTCAATCTAACTATATGACTTGTCAATGACAAGTGATTATGATAGGTTGATATGAAGGATAGCAAGTTCGAGCGGGAAGTATTTGTTCTGTTACAGTGATAAAATCTCTTACTTGGAACTCTACAGTAATTTTTCCTTAATTAATTTACCATATAGGCCTTAAATTTTCAAAAAATAAAGTGGTGATTAGATAAATAAATAATAGTCTCCCGCCATCATGCAACAAAATATTTTACACAAATTAAATGTCATTAAAATCATTAACGCTTTAATTAACTTAAAATTAGATACCTAACCCAACCTTTTTTCATATATACTCCATCCGTTCCTTATTATAAGAGACATTTGATGCTTATGACATGTTCCTATATATAAGAGATACTTACAAATTGTCTCTACTTTTTTGTGTTGATTTACTATTTTACCCATATTTATTATTTCCAACTCACACTCTCTCTCCCTCCCACTTCTCTTTCTTTTAATAATTTAATTGTTCTATCTCACGCTCTCTCTCCTTATTAATGAGGGCATTTTTGGAAAAAAAATTATACTTTTTACACATTAATTGTTCTTAACTAATTTTAACTATTTTTTTGATCAACGTACTTCGGTTATTTGTCTCTTATAATAAGGAACGGAGGGAGTATTATTTAAATATTTATGTGTGTGCCCGTACGTACAAAAGATGTTGGTTAAAACAATTCTCTTTTTCATATATGTTATGTATCAGTTCCTTGAATCTGAGAAAGATAAGATGTTGACGACTACTGAGATTACAGTATCTAACTTTTTGACTGAGTCGATCGGCTGGAGTGTCTTTAATTCATTGATGCATTGCATATACTTATAATTTCTATTAAGGGTTCATGCGACCAGGTTTTGTTCGTTTCATATTCATTACCTTGGAAGATTGTGCATTAATCAATTTTTTAATATTTTTTCCACTAATCATTCTTTAATAAACTACAGTTTCTTCTGGCACTCTCTCTTCGACATCATCTACTACTCTGCTATATATAAAATACCAAACCATTTATTTAATTTATATATTTTATATATTTAAGTGTCGTCATCATTTTTTTTATATTGATCGCATCTGATTTTCTTACAAACATTTTTGTCAATATATGGTATAATTTTAAGTAATTAGAATACACATTTATGCGTCAATACATTGTTTTAAAAAAGTTAAAGCATCCTATACTTTCTCTTCAGCGAAAGTACTAAAACACTGCACATTTGTATTAAGCACGTTCTTGGGATCACCATAGTATAGACTACGTGTTCATAAATATTTGTTAAGTGCCTCTACATCTATTAAATTTAATTAACAATATTGAAAAGTTGCAAATAACCTCCATATATAATATAAATTTTATCCAAAGCAAGACATGAAGCCCACCTTTTAATTTTCCAAGCAAGTATGATACAACATGCAACAACGTAGAATAGTCAAGTTTATCATAATTGAAAACTAACCTATCTATCAATTTGAAATTTGATTGCTGACTTTTGCCCCCTTTGATGAAAAATACGTTATTTAGTGAAGACGTGTGCTTTCGACCATCTAGTCACCTTCGTATTTCTAACTAATTTTTGATAATATAAAATTAAAGCTAGATAAATAATTTAAAGAGATTAAGAAAATTAGTTAAATTCGTTATTTATAACAAATATACGTTGACCTTTCTTAATTATCCTATTTAATCATGTGCATATAGAATTACTTTTTGATAAGAACTCCTTATAATCAATAAAGACATTTTGGAGAAAAAATTATAAATTTAAAAGACAAAGTGGATTAAGATCTTATATTTAGGATCAAAGTGATTTCTCAATTAGTTTTTATATTAAGAACTGGAAGTAGTATTATATATTAGAAAAACACTAAAATCAATATTCAATATGATCAATATCAATTTGAATTACTTTATCTATCACTGATTTAAATGCTTTTTAAAGGGAAAAAGGATCCCAAGCATTCTTCATAATATATATATAAATTTATAATAAATTATATATAAATTTGAATTACTTATTTTTTTTATTTATATAAAATGCATGGCGACACACTAAGATGATTGAAAGAAAATAAAGATGGAAAAATACGGAGCCACGTGCCGTGGATTGTGATGTTTGAAACAAAATTTTCTTCCATTGCATGATGATGATGCATGTCGTACTCATTAAGGTATGCAAGTAGTTATTCTTACAATTGTCATATAAATATATTTATATATATAACTGAAAGTTAACTATATAAAAATTAATTATTGTGTTCAACACACGCGCGCACGCACACACTCATCTGTCATATTTATAGCCGCTCTCAGTGTCTTTTATTAAAATCAAGAAAAATCTGAAACCTAATTAATATTGTCTTAAAATTTAATAATTTTCTAAGTTTATCCTTATTTAATATATATTTTTCTAAGAAAATAACAAAATACATGATAATGAATAAAGGGTGAAATAATACATTAATGTTAAAAAATTAATGAAGTGATCTGTAAATAAAATAAAAACTTATTTATCTGCCTTATAAATAGAATCAGAGGAGTATAAAATTAAGTTAACAATTCACATAAACGCGAAAAACACAAAAATGGAGTTTATTAGTTTTTTTTTCACAACTCAAATAATTTTCTGTTACCCTCATTATTTTCCTGAATTAAAATTAATTGCAATAGCAAAAATCCCAGACACACTGGGCGCACCCATGGATTATCCGGAAAATTAAGAAATGTGAGGTTGAAAATGGTGATGGAGGGCGTGTGGAGAACAACACATGGTCGCTGTTAAGGAGGCCATTCCTCGAAGTTGCCGGGAGTGGTTAGGCATATACATTAATTTAGGCCAATACTTGCTTCTCTCCCAAGGCACAGTGATAACTCAATTAACAGTCTTTACAACGAAGAAAATGTATCACTCGTCAATACATCACACACACACACACACACAAAGCACCAAAATACATGCTCACAAGCGCGATCCACTTGTTTATTTATGCCAATACTTTCTTCTCTCCCAGGACGCAGTGGTAATTAATTACATTGAACTAACCAAACCGTCCTGTGATTCTGCAGAAGCCACACCCACTAATCCTGATGATGCTCCGTTAACCATATTACATTGCGTTCGAATTTCACCTTGGGAGCCAGTCAAAGGTCTGATATTGCCCATCTTGATCATGGAAGCAGCGAAAGCTTCAAAGAAAGCTGTCTGGTTGGCGCTGAAATTGTTGACAATCGCAATGGTATCAGCACCAGCAGTAGAGAACAGGACCTGGTCACTGTTAAGAAGGCCATTCTTGAGCTGGAGGTTGGAGTAGTAGTTTTTGTCAAAGATATCAGGGGTGGTCAGGTCCAGATTTGTGAGGTTCGTGTTTCTTCCTACTTCACTTTGTGGGCATAACTGGCGCAATGTGGCCAAGTAGGTTGTGTTGAGGTTTGGGTCTGGGTTGCCGCCGCTGAAATTGTACAGTCTGTTATCAAAGAACCTGCACTGAGCTCTTCCAAATGTGTGAGCACCTGAAAATACACATATACACAAATGAGATATCTCAGAAGAATCAGATGTGTGTGTGTGTGTATCAGGAGGAATAATTGAGAGAGTTTAATTTGGGGAGTGATGAAAGAAGAACATATATATACCAGAAAGGGCAACAAGATCAGTGGTGTCAAGGCCTTGATTCGAGAAATTTTGCTTGAGTTGGTCGAGGGTGAAGAAAGGTGAAGGAAGGTTAGAATTAGCGAGGCTTAGGTTTGCTGTTAGGCTATCCCTTCTTCCCAACTGAACTGTCCACGACTGCCCTCCTGCCTGTTCAAGTCACCTTCAAATTAACTAATCTTGCAAATATCGATCAACCATCTTAACTAACTACAATCCCATATTAAGGTGTAATTTTGCTTTTAAAATATTAAGGTGTTGAGTGCACTTGGAAAAATAATATTTTAGTTACCCAACTAGATGAATCACGAAGTAGCTCAAAGTACTGGACGAGGTGCACAGAAAACTACTTAGAGTTTAATTCTGCATGAACATATATAATTGAGTTGGAGGAGAGGAAGGTATAAATACCAGGACAACAGAGACTTGAGCAGCAATGGCAAGGATATCAGCACAAGAAACAGTGTTGGGGCAAGAGGATTCGAGGGCAGATTTGATATTATTGACGACATCCAGTCCTCTGATCGAGTTATTATTGCCTGGAGCTGTCTGTTCGCTTACAATGGTGGCACTGTTGTTCAGCAAAAGCGAAGCATCACATCCCTGTCAGTTCATCCACGAATTCCTACTCAGTCATTTAGCAACTTCCTTTATCGAACTCTTTTTTTTTTGGGGCCAATTCATCTGACTAAATATTATCTATCAAGTGTACGTCCAACAAAGTAGTAAGATCTGTCTCTTCCTTCAACTTTAATTCCTTACTCTCTAAAGTGAAGTCTAAGACATAGGTAGATTAGGTAAAGCTGATTAATTTCACTTTGAGTAAAATATTCATCTAATAAAAGTATCCTTATTTTAATTTGAATCACATGGTTTGGGTTCAAATTATTCAACAATATTATATACTTTTTTTTCACAAAAAAGAAGCAAAGTCCAACTTTTAATCATATATGCTCTTGGCTACCAAACTTTCTCCACACGCCAAACGCCACTTTTTTCTTTCCTTTATTTTTTTGACCGGAAAAATGCCACTTTTTTCTTTTCCAGAGGAACAAGGGGTACGAATGTTTCCAGTACAATTATAGAGAAATATTTGTTTTAAAATGATTTTAATTTTAAGCTTCTTTTTAATTATATTGACTAAAATCTTAAGTGGGTGTTTGGCATCCCCTCAAAAATATCATTTTTAAACTTTATAAGAAAAAATTCTCCTTGCATATGTTTTATCTTGTATATATAGCACAACGTCACTTAAAATAAATTAAACTAGTCCCAAGTCCCTTTAAGCTGTTGTGATAGAATAGGGATTAAATGGAAAATTAAGTGACTAGTGCAAAGAATTAAGAGTTTCATTTTGTAATATAAAAAGATGATGAATCAATACATAGAATATGACTTGTGAGAGGAGAAACTTGGTGCGTATAAATTTTATATTTTATATTAATCTATTACTTAAAATAACTATTGACGTGTGGAATTAAAATAATAAGAACAAAAAATTCTCATCACAATTACCGCTGGATCAAATTTCACTCATAATAATCTAATAAAGCTAGAGGTTATATATAATGTAGATGGCAAAAAGAAGTATGCATATGGCCACAAAAAGGCTATGCAAAACATAAACAATATTACCTAATTTAACGTGTGTTAATAAATGTGAGTGTCGGGATGTGAGCTTTTCTAAAAGCAAATATAACGACCCCGCACCCAATATATAAAATAAACTATAATTATATATTACTCCGTCCCTTATTATAAGATTTTTTTTAACTAAATTGCGTAGTTTAAAAAAATAGTTAAAATTAGTTAAAAATAATTAATATGTAACAAATGTAATTTTTTCCAAATATACCCCTATATATAAATGGGTAGATATGAGATAGTAATGGTAAGATGAATGAAGATAGAAAATGTATTAAATGCATTAAACTAATAGTAAAATAAGTAATAATGCATTAAATGTTCAGACAAACTCAAAAATGATCTTATGAAAAAGAGATAAACTTATTCAAAAAATTAGATTTTATAAAGGAATTAACTTAGAAAATATAATCCTCTAGAAAAACGAGGGGAAGCTGAGCCCCACAATCAGTTTACGTGCGTACGAGTCCATACTTGTTTGAGCCTTCAAAATCCAGAATTTCATTCATTCAAAAGCACAGAAATCTCTGAAGCACATCCACACTTTTAAATTAAAGCCGGGAATTAAGGAAAGCCAGAAATAATGATGCCAAATTACTGAAAAAGCCAGAGATTTGAAAGTGAGATACGATATATGAAGTGATATGAACGTGGATTATATAGAACATACTTGAACAAAGCAGTCATGGAAGTGAAGTCTGATGAGACTGGCCCCTATACGAGGATCGCTTTGTGCAGCACTCTGGATAACCCCAGATACGATGTCGGTGACGTTAGGGCATGTTTGGTTGTAGAATGTTGGGCTCAGCTGCGCGTGAGACACAGATATTGCTGCCAGAACCACGAGTATGGCACCCCAAACAGATCCCATTCTCCCCGATCTCTTCTTTCTCTCTGTGCTGTGTGTGTGAAATATCCCAAGGCTGTGGTTTCTGGTCGTTGTTTGCGATCGACCTTTATTTATAGACGGACAAAACGGGTTACAGTGCCAGAAATACTAATGGTGGATAAGAAATTGATTAAGTTATTCTCTCATTTGCTGTACGTAAAGAAAGAAAGAAAAAACTGAATTAAACCCGTGGTCCCAAAGGAAAAGCCCTGCTTGAGACCAAATGAAAAAGAAAAGTCCATTGCGTACGTACAAATGTTGATGAAGACTCTGGGGAATGCACGCATGTGACTTTTCAAAGGGTGTGCTAATGAATAATAGTCGTGTGTGTGTGTTCGGTCTAAAGAAATAAATGCATATGATGTGTAACTAATTCGACTTTAGTGCGGTGAGCAGGGTCACTAAAATATCGTAAACGAAAGGCTAAAAAATTGTCAGCGCATGTCGTTGTTAGCTCTAGGCTGGCGTAGCTGTTAGGCATAGGGACATGTTTGTCTTCGCTAGACTTTATTATTTGGTGTTCATGAATAATGGCTTTTTTGTTATGATAGTTGTTATCATCTTGCTTTTGAAGAACAGAGAATAGAAGGAAGCTAATAGCTTTATAGTTCAGTGACTTTATAGCTTTCTCTTAAGTGGGAGGTGGTGAATTTGATCCCACTAATTAGAAGGCAGCTAATTAAGCAATGACCTTTCCCTGTATGTATGTGGAAGGTTTCGATTGGAGCTCGCTCTTAACTTTAAATTGCCTCCAGGTGGCCTGAGGTGAAACAGTAGGTGTCAAACAAGGTGGGCTAGGTGTGTGGGCACTGGGCAGACATCATATGGCATGGCTAGTGCTACACCTGAGTTGTGGTAATATTTATAGTTAAACAATGTTTTATGTTGTTCTTGATTTGTTGCCAACGTGTATAGCCCTTTTCTCTGGGGCAGACTTCACACAATACTTGATAAAACCATCAAGATAAGACTTGACAGTTTTAATATTATGGCGTTATGTAGTGTCTCCTCTTGGCGTTAAATATTTATAAATTTGTAGTAACAAAAAACATTTCTTAATTGATTAACAATTTATTTTCAGCTCACAAAATTATATTAATTATTCTTCGTGTTATGAGAGTGTGAAAAGCTACGCACTTTGTGAACAGAACAATAGGGGGAAGAAATGCAGCCTGATGAGGGTAGGTGCCGCTTGGGTAAGTTTCATCGTCGTGAAAAACACGTTAAGCTGAGCAACCGTCCACGTTGTCACCCATGGACTCCATCCAGTCCAAAACGTTGGTAAAAAGACAATTGTACTACGATGTTAATGTGATTTTTCACTTTCAGCTTGAGAGATAATTAAAGTGTAATATTAAAAGGACTTTTTGTCATTTTTTTAGGAATAAAATATGAAACTTCTATGATTTTAGGACATATTTAACGAAGAAACTTCGTATACGAGAAGACTTAGAGTGTGTTTGGATGAAACCAAATCATGGTTTGGAAAAGTGATTCTGAAGAATAGATTCTATGAAAAAATGATTTTGAGAAGTGAGAGTGTTTGGATAGTTGTTATCAGAAGCACTTTTTATATATACAAATTACCAAAAAAAGACATAAGTTAATATGATAATTACAGAAAAATAGATTTTATGATATATTTTAATTTGAAGGAATAAAATTATTAATAATATATTTTTTATTAACATAATTAATAATACATAAGATAATATAATTAATAAATAATTAATATGTATATATATTTATAAATATATAAAAATATGTTTATAAAAAAAATAACAAGACACATATCTTATAGGCTCTCACACTCTCCTTTTTTTCTTCAAAAGCAAAATTTTTTTGCTTTTTCTAAAACTATAGTTTTAGTTTTTGGGTGGGTGTTTGGGTGATTTATTCCCCAAACCATAGTTTGGGGTGTCACCCAAACACAGCCTTAACCTTCTTATATATTATGGATAAGAGGAAATATAATTCTAATGGGCTCTGCTTCAAAGCTGATTGATTCTACACAAGTCATGGGAAGCAGGTTCTCGGAAGAAGCGTGTGCCCTCTGCAATATATCTATTTGTCAATTAAATGCCATGTACTTAAGTTGAGTATATCTCACCGGCTCATCAGTTATTCTGTCTCCCCGCTTTAATTTCCTCCGTCATTGATTGATCTCTTTAATTATTTCCACCAAGCCAGTCTATATCTTCTTCCAACTTTGAATCTGATATATACAACCAATTCAGTGGCTTCACATTACTTATTATCTTCTTCACTTGGGTCATCGATCTGGTCTAAGAAAACACTGTGTGTGGACAATATTCTTCTGGTCTTTAATATAATATCTATATAACTAATTTAATTAGATTAAGGAGCTAGGTAAGTTAGTTAATTATAAGAAATATGACATATTTTTCCTAAAAAACTATAATCATCTTTTTTAAAATCCTCCTTTCATCTTCTATTTGATTATGATTGAGGGAGTATCCATAGGAGTAATTTAGAAAAAATTGATAAATATAATAAATAGTTTTTATATTTAGAACCAAAATCAACTTAACAATTAGTTCTTATATTAAGCACAGGACGGGTAGTTATTTTGAAACGATAGATTAATATTATCAGTCATTTGACTTTAACTCATTGTGAACACACACACACACTCTTATCTGGCTCTTCTAGATCTCTTCATGTTTAGTGTATATACAAACAAACAGAAGAGAAATGAGAAAAAGGATGAATAATGAATGAGTTGAAAGTTGGCGAAGGTGACCGTGCATGCCAACGGGACAAATGGAAAACTCTGCAAAAGCATATTGACGCGTGCAAATATGAACACACCGACTATAATATTTCAGTCTAATTTGAAGTGCTTGAATAGTATGTGTTTTGGCCGGATTAAAAAAAAAAAGGATTTTTGCGTGTGTGTTTGTGGCAGCCACAGTTTTATTATTTTTCTTTCACGTCATTTCAGTAGCCACCCCAGCTAGAAGCTCATCTCTAGATGCCTCGTCTTCTTCCCCACTAATTAATTTACCACACAGGCCTTTTCTTTTCTTTTTTTTCCACCCAAAAAATAAAGTGGTGATTAGAAAAATAAATAATAGTCTTCCTCCATCATGCAATAAAATATTTTACACAAATTAGATGTCATTAAAAATCATTAACGCTTTAATCAACTTAAAATTAGATACATAACCCGACCCTTTTTCATATATATTATTTAAATATTTATGTGTGTGCCCGTACTATAAAAGATTTTGATTATTTTTTAAAAAATACTCTACTATTTTTCATATGTATTATTTATCAGTTTGTTGAATCTGATCGAGAAAGACAAGATGTTGATGACTACTGAGATTACAATATCTAACTTTTTGACTTACTCGATCGATCGGCTGGATCGTCTTTAATTTATTGATGCATTGGACATACTTATAATTTCTATTAAGGGTTCATGCGACCCAGTTTTGTTCGTATCATATTCATTACCTTGGAACATTGTACATTAATCATTTTTTAATATTTTTTTGCCACTACTCATTATTTAATAAACTAAAGTTTCTTCTGACATTCTTTCTTCGTCATCATCTACTACTCTACTACATATAAAATGCCAAACCATTTATTTGATTTATATATTTAATTTTCGTTATCTTTTTTTTTATTAGTCGCATCTGATTTTATTGCAAACATTTTTGTCAATATATAATACTCCCTCCGTTCCTTATTATAAGAGACATTTGATGTTTATGGTATGTTCCTATATATAAGAGACACTTACAAGTTGTCTCTACCTTTTTGTGTTGATTTACTATTTTATCCATATTTATTATCTCCAACTCACACTCTCTCTCCCTCCCACTTCTTTTTCTTTTAATAATTTAATTGTTCTCTCTCATGCTTTCTCTCCTTATTAATGAGGGCATTTTTGGAAAAAAAATTATACTTTTTTACACATTAATTATTCTTAACTAATTTTAACTGTTTTTTTTATTAACGTATTTCGGTTATTTGTCTCTTATAATAAGGAACGGAGGGAATATAATTTTAAGTAATTAAAAATACATACTTACGCCTCAATACAATATTTTAAAGGGAAAACTATATTGGAGGTACCTATACTTTTTTTCAATTTTCAATTTGGTACCTATGTGTTTTTTGTTCTTAACTAAATCTTTATTTTTCCTCTATTAACATCATTAATCCTTATGTAGAGACTAAAAATATCAATAGAACAAAGTTATAAGAGCTAATGTTGCTAAAAAAAATAAAATTAAATGTTTAATTAAAGGAAAAAAAACACATAGATACCAAATTAAAAATTGAGAGAAAGTATAGGTACCTCCAATATGGTTTTCCCTATTTTAAAAAAGTTAAAGCATCCCATACGTTCTCTTCAGCGAAAGTGCTAAAATACTGCACATTTGTACTAAGCACTTTCTCGGGATCACCATAATAAATATGTGTTCATAAATATTTGTTAAGTGCCTCTATATCAAATTAAATTTAATTAACAATATTGAAAAGGTGCAAACAAACTCCATATATGATATAAATTTTATCAAAAGCAAGACATGAAACCCGGCGTTTAATTTTCCAAGCAAGTATTATACAAAATGCAACAACGTAGAATAGTCAAGTTTAACAAAATTGAAAACTAACCTATTTATCACGTTGAAAATTTGATTGCGGACTTTTTTCCTCTTTGATGAAAACTACGTTATTCAGTGAAGACGTGTGGTTTCAGACCATCTAGTCACCTTCGTATTTCTAACTAATTTTTAAAAAATAGATAAATAATTTGAAGAGATTAAAAAAATTAATTAAGTTAATTATTTATAACAAATGCGTGTTTTCTTTCTTTAATTACCCTTTTTAATCATGTGCATAAATAGAATTACCTCTGATGAGAATTCTTTACAGTCAATTTTTGAAGAAAAAATTATTAGTTTGAAAGATAAAATAGATTAAAATATTATATTTATTATTAGGGATTAGAGGTAGTATTATATTAAAAAAAAGGCTACAATTAACATTCAATATACTCAATATCATTTTGAATTACTTTATCTGTTACTGATTTAAATGTTTTTTAAAGCGAAAAAAAGGATCCCGCATTCTTCATAATATATATATAAATTTATAATAAATTATATTGTTTAGATGTTGTGAATAATATATGTAAGATGTTCTTGGCTGAATTAGCTCTAACAAATTTCTCTATCATATACTACTTTATATGAGCATTTATTTTAAATGAGTACACACTTATTTTTTATTTATATAAAATACATGCCGACACACTAAGATGATTGACAGAAAAATGAAGATGGAAAAATACGGAGCCACGTGCCGTTGCTTGTGGTGTTTGAAACAAAATTTTCTTGCATTACATGATGATGCATGTCGTAGTCATTGAGGTAGGCAAGTAGTTATTCTTACAATTGTCATATAAATATATTTATATATAACCGAAAGTTAACTATATAAAATTTAATTATTGTGTTCAACACACGCACTCACTCATCTCATCTATCACATTTATTGCCACTCTCAATATCTTTTATTAGAATAAAAAAATCTTAAACCTCATTAATATTGTCTTAAAATTTAATAATTTTCTAATTTTATTCTTATTTAATTGTCTTAAAAATAACAATTTACATGATGATTAATAAAGGGTGAAATGATACATTGATATTAAAAAATTAATGAAATGATTTGTAAATAAAATAAAAAGTTATTTATCTACTTTATAAACAGAACCAGAGGAGTATATAATGAAGTTAACAATTCACATAAATCTGAAAAACACAAAAAAGGAGTTTATTAGTGATTTTTTTTTTTACAACTGAAATAATTTTCTGTTATTCTCATTGTTTTCCTGCATTAAAATTAATTGAAATAGCAAAAATCCCAGACACACTGGGCGCATCCATGGATTATCCGGAAAATTGACAAATGCGAGATTGTGATGGATGGCGTGTGGAGAACAAGAGATGGTCGCTGTTAGGGAGGCCATTCCTCGAAGTTTTTGGGAGTGGTTAGGCATACATTTAATCTGAAATATATATATCCATTAATTAATTAATTAACTAATTCACCCGTCTTAGATGCCATATTCCATGCCAAATTCCTTATCACTTTAATATGCTGTGACTCAGACTGTGTTAATATTTTATCATCTACCTGGTTAATTAATATGCCATGACTCTTACCTAACTTTTAAGTAAATACTCCCTCTCCAGCATCTTTTAGAGAAGCATTTGTTTTTCAAATATAAGTATTCGTATCCTCATTTAGTGCTCGCCTCAATGACATGCACACTGTAATGTAATTTGGACCATCCAAAATCCTATGTAAATGGTTAAATATTCAATTCATATAAAAGTGGATGAATAAATTGAGTCTCTTCATTTTATTTAAATCAAAATTGAACAGTCTAAATTTAATATAATTTTATTTTTATATTTTAATAGTTTAATATTTTAATGTGTATAAAATTTAAAATAAAGATAATATTTTAACCATAATTTTTTTAAAAAACATAAATAAAATTTGATTTGTTGAAATTGTATCTTACTGAGGTAGATTCGCAGCGTAGCATAGCGATAAGCACCAAAATTGATCCCACCAATAAGATGTACTTCCTCCAGTCCTATATATAAGCTTTATTTTTTAAGAGGGGTATGATCCAAAATATAAGTTTCATTTTTTAGTTTGTTCGAGTATTTATTATTTTTTTTCTATTTTGTTCTTAGTTCATTATATTTAGTACTTTTTCTCTCTTATTAATATTACTTTCTTATATTCTCTTTCATCATTTTTTCATTTATTGCTTCTCTCATTTACTCTCTTAAAAAATAAGGACAAATTTGAAAAACAAAAATACATTTTTAATCTATTTATTATTTTTAACTAACTTTAACTTAACATGATTTGGATATTTGAAGTTTGTTTATAGGATCGGAGGGAGTAATACAATTCACTTTTTCCAAACTCTTTCTATCCGCATTGTGCTGTTACCCCACCCAACATCTTGTCATGATCAAATTATTATTAACTGCACCACACTTTGCTTTCCTTTCATGTGAAAACTAAATATGTAAGAAACACAGCTAAGGATTTGTCTTAAGGCGCAAAAGATGAAAAACACAAACACATACGAAAGTTGATATTATTATTAGCGGCATAATAATAAATTATTATGGCCATACATAACAAAGCACAGGTACATGGGGCGCGCACACACCTACATAGATATATATAATGAATCGACACATGATCATGTTATTTAGATTGAGCTAACAAGAGCATCATCAGATCCTTTGGTAGCTGCGACAGCACTGAATCGAGAGGAATCTGAATTGACGAAATTACAGTGGGATCGAATTTGGCCTTGAGAACCAGTCAAGGGGCTGATATTACCCATTTTGATCATGGAAGCAGCAAAGTGAGAGAAGAAAAGGCCTTGGTCGAAAGCGAAGCTATTGACAATGGGGATGGTGTCTGCACCAGAAGTGGAGAACAAGACCTGGTCACTGTTAAGGAGGCCAGCATTAAAATGAAGGTTAATGAAGTAGTTTCTGTCGAACGTGTCTGGAGTGGTCAGGTCCAGATTGGTCAAGTTCGTGCCATCTCCATCCTCAGGGCATATCAAACGCAGTTTCTGAAGGTACCATGGGTTTAGAGTCGGATCAGGTTGACCTGTGCCACTGAAATTGTATAATCTGTCCACAAAATTGCTGCAGTGTGATCTTCCAAACGTGTGTGCACCTGAAAGTAAACCCCAAATATTAAGCAAAAAGAAGAAAACACAGATCACAAAAGTGCACACAGATATATATGCAATATACCAGAGAGAGCAACGAGATCAGTAGTGTTGAGGCCCTGAGCAGCAAAGGAGGCTTTGAGTTGATCCAGGTTGAAGAAGGGAGGAGGAAGGTTGGTATTGGCCAGTGATCTGTTGGCCGTTGTGCTGTCCCTCCTTCCCAGTGGAACATCCCATCCCCGACCACCCGCCTGTTGTCATTCATTTTTCAAACGTGTGACTCAAAAACATGTACATTTGTTGTTTTTTACGTCCGAAGTTGGTAATATATATATATGCTATAATTGTTCGTAGAGAAATAGATATATAAAATAAAGTACCAAAATGACCGAAACTTCAGCAGCTATGGAGAGAATATCAGCACAAGAAACGGTGGCGGGACAAGCAGCTTCAACCGCAGATTTAATGTTGTTGACGACATCCAATCCTCTGATTGAGTTTACATTTGGAAACGCATCTTGCTCGCTGTCTATTGTGTTTGTCTTGTTCAACAATAATGATGCATCGCAACCCTGTCCCACCAACACAAAATATTTACATATTTTATCACATACTCACATAATTATGCATATCGTACATGCCTTCCATTTTATTAGTATAAATGTCAGTGAGATCTACGCATCCTCTTATACCTATTAAAATCCTACTTTCTAGCTTGTTAAGAGTTCTATTCACTAAAATAAAAATATCAGACTCCATGCCAAGGAAGCATTACTCTCCAAATAATGCCTTCATCGTGACAGAAACAAGTACGTATTATTAACTTTTTGAAACATAAAATGAAGGAGATGAAGAAAGCACAAACTTGGACGAAGCAATCGTGGAAGTGAAGCCTGATGAGACTGGCACCAATACGAGTATCAGATCTTAAAGCGTTAAAAACAACCTCTGTTACAATGGCATGCACGTTTGGACAAGTGTTTCTGTAAAACGAAGGATCTAACTGACCATACGAAACTGATATTATTGTTCCTCCCAACACCACCAATGCACAGCATAGAGCTGCCACTGACACACCAAAAGAACTCATGTTTTCTTTTCAGAGGGTTGTGAAGTTCTTGTGTGCTCTGAGAGCTCTTAATGAGCACTTATTTATAAAGTGACATATGGGTTAGTTTGGCATCAAGATATTGAAAATTAATGATGATGATGGGTTAATTACTAAGGAAATATTGTGGTCCCTACATGAAAGAGACAAAATTAACCCATGGTGTGCATTTATTAATGTCGTGCCTAGTGGGCGGCCATATATATATCGCAATCTGGTTCAGTTGAGATTAGGATGATCCATGTTTGTTAAAGGTGATTACTGATATATAAAAAATTGATAGTGACTAGTTTTGATTTTATTTTATTTTTTGCATTTTCTACTAGACTTACGTTTTTTTGGCCAAATAAACAAGTCCAAGATGCTCATGTTGACATTTCAATGACTTGCGTAGCGTTTTTTTTTTTTGGTGAAACTTACGTAGCAAGTTTTATAAAACAATATATATGCCATCATTAACTATGTACAGAACAATTTGAACAAATACTTGTAATATATTATCGATTTCTCATGGAGAACACAAGAGCTCCCTTGAAAGCACAATTTATAAGTTTATCTTAATGCCGGGGGTTTAAGTCAATTCAACTCATGATGATAAGCGAATGAATATATAATTAAGCTTTTGCAAGTTGCGCCAACCTTTGCATTTTTATTTTTTGGGGAATAGAAACTTGTGAACCATTGAACATTGCACATAGGTTGTTGATATTCATCTTCAGCCTCTCGATCCGTGCCCTTCCTTTTGGTCAATAATCTATATTATTGTTGCTATTATTAATTTCTTTACAGTTTACGCTTTAAAAAATCAACCCCCACAATTAATGCTTGACTAATTAATTTGAATCAAACATTTGACTTCGTTTCGAGATTACTTCATATGTGTAATTTTTCTTCTTGGATAGTACTATTTTGCAATTCAAAAGTTGGATTCTAGTATTACTTAAAAGTTTGCTTCTTGCAGTGGTGCACGAAAAAGGGGACATAGGCCGCAGGATCCGTAACCCCCAAGTTTTTAATACTTGAGAAAATTATTATGGAATTTTAAGAAAGGAATATAATTATAAAAAAAGTTTCATAATAGAAATAGGCATCATACAATAATAAGTTTTGAAATTAAAAAGGAAAATGGGTTTATACTGTTCACACTCGTAGGATTTCTTGTGATCACGTTCTTTAAAATCTTAATAATTTCTTTAAATTTTTTACAAGTATTATATATAAATATTTTTTTATTTTTTAAATTTATTCTCCTCCTAATTTGCGCAAATTTTATATTTTATCTTTTAATTAGTCCACTTCCTGATGAAATAATTTTGATTCTTCCCCTGTATATTTAATTTTGTTTAGTATCAGCTAAAAATGAAAAAAAGCACCTATACTTCTTTTCAATTTTTAACTGGGTACCATGTGTTTTTTCCCTTAATTAAATTTTTGATTTTACTTTATTAACATTGTTAGCGCTTACATAAAGACTGAAAATACTAATGAAATAAAGTTATAAAACTAATATTATTACAAAAATAAAATGAAATAATTTAATTAAGAGAAAAACCACATAAACACCACATTAAAAACAGAGAGAATGCACAGTTACCTCCAATATAGTTTTTTCCCAACTAAATATTATCGAGCCCTAGTTAACTTTGTATATAATTTTGTTAAGTTCAACCTTATCCTATAAATCAACAAACCCGATATATTCGAACTTGCAATTAATGCGTCTAAGTCTCTCTCTCTCTTTCACGCGCGTGCACACATGCACACATTTCAACTACTACAGTTAGTCTGTTATTGAGTGTTAAAAAATCTATTATAAAAAACAACATATTTGAGAAATTTTACTTTCCTTTCTTACCGAACGAAATTAAATTGTTCGAACCATATAAGGATATATATATTCAACGTGATGGGGTCATAGGTAGACTTCTGTGTTAGCACCTTATGTATGTGCGTAAGGGGCCCTAGTCTTACTTTTCAGTCCAACTTGAAAACAACTGTCATGGATTTCTATTGCCGTGCAATTTAATTTTTTGGGGATTAAATTATGCAAACAATCACATTAATCACGACTGAGTTATATTTTAATATTAAAACAAAATTATTTATATATTGAAATAATGTTGGTCTCATAGAAAAAAAAACACAAATTCGAAAGCATACTTGTTCGGAGGTTATTAATCTTAATACTCTTGATCCAATAGAGATTAATCTCAAATTTAAAGTGATTCGAGAATACTCTATAATAACAAAGTAACAATAATATTGAATTAAAATTTCAACGGGACGTGCACGTTTTAATCCCCGAATTTGAAGCTAAAATAAGTCCGCAAGTCGAGTTTAAAACACGAAATCCTTCTTTTTCTATGCTTTCAAACTCTTTTATTCGTTGTGTACTGTTTAAAAAATCCAATTTCTTGCATCAAAATGTAAGTTATTAGTAATTCAACCGGATACACACACACACACAGGTTGCTGGTCTCGAATAAGAAAATAGACAAAACCACAGATATAAGAAACACAGATGTCATTATTATTACCAGTGGCATAATACAAAAGTTATTATGACCACTTAACACGGGACACAGGTACATGGCACGCACACTCCTACACAGATCACTAAATCGACCCATCGATCGATCAACTCCTTCAGATTGAGCTGACTAGAACATCACGATCAGATTCTTTGGTGGAAGCCACAGCGCTTAAGCGAGCGGAATCTGAGTTCACAAAGTTACACTGAGATCGAATTTCACCTTGAGAGCCAGTCAAAGGGCTGATATTTCCCATTTTGATCATGGAAGCTGCGAACTGAGTGAAGAAAACGGACTGGTTACTGGCAAAGCTATTGACAATGGCAATAGTGTCTGCACCAGAAGTGGAGAACAAGACTTGGTCACTGTTAAGAAGGCCCTTGTGAACTTGGAGGTTGGTGTAATAGTTCTTGTCGAACGTGTTAGGAGTGGTAAAGTCGAGATTGGTCAAGTTGGAGCCGCCGGTTCCATTTGGAGGGCATATGAGTCGCAGGGATGAAAGGTAGGTTGTGTTGAGATTTGGATCGGGTTGGCCTGTGGAACTGAAATTGTATAATCTGTCCTGAAAATTTCTGCAGTGTGCTCTTCCGAACGTGTGAGCACCTGAAAGTGATGATCAAAGCCCACAAGTATCATAAAACTTAATCCTGCCACATTTGAAACACAGTAATTTAAACTGACTTCTGTAAGATTAACTAAGTACCAGAGAGGGCAACGAGATCAGTGGTGTTGAGGCCCTGAACAGCGAAGGATGCTTTGAGTTCATCCAAAGAGAGGCGGGGACCTGGAAGGTTCGTATTTGCCAACGTTCGGTTCGCTGTTGTGCTGTCCCTTCGTCCCAGTGGAACTTTCCAACCGTTTCCATCATCCTGTGTTAGATATTATTCATTATACTCATCACTTTTACTACCTTTTTTCGAGTAAAAAAAAAAGGAAACTTGGAAAACTCCATCCATAAAAAAAAAAAAAAAGAAACACATCGAGCTTTCCTTGAGGTTTCTCAATCATGGCCGACAACTTCCACTTTTCCTCACTTCCAATTTATGCACAACTAGGCACCTAAGTGCAGTGCATGCACCCCTAACCCTAACACATAAAATATGCCAATAATTGACACATCCATTACTGAGTTATTATATATCAACAACCACACCAATTTACTTGCCTCCATATTAAAAGCCAATTCATACGGGCTTGTCCTTTTTCCATCAATGGGATGGAACCACGATCTAAGAATTAATGAGAGGGACCGAAATTAAAGGTGACAGATTGGTATGAATTGGAGTTCACATAAATGGGTTGGTTCTCTCTGGCTTTTCTCTTTATAAAAAGGGTATGGTTTAATTGTACGTATATATAGGTGAGAGAATAAGATGGAGAGGAGGAGCATAGTACCAAAACAACAGAGATTTCTGCAGCAAGGGCGAGAATATCAGCACAAGACACGGTGGCCGGACAAGCTGCTTCCACCGCAGATTTGATGTTGTTGACGACATCCAATCGTCTGATTGAGTCAACATTTGGAAAAGCATCTTGCTCGCTGTCTATTGTGTCTGTCTTGTTCAATAATATTGATGCATCACAACCCTACACCCACAGGTCATATATTTAATATCAACTTTACAGTAATGGAAAAAAAAAAATCAATTCACTCGGCATACATATTCTGATCGTTACTGCTTTTCGTTTACTAGCTTTAGACAAGCCGTCCATATATTTGATTGATTTCAACTATATATGTTTTCCCTTGATCAATTTCATACTCATCCATTTAAGATTAATAAAATATATTCTTTCTCTTCACAATTTTCAACTAATATGTTTCATTAAATGGTTTGAGATCTTTTTTTAAAAAAAAAAATTTTGTTCCTTTTATTTCAAAAGTCAGGACTAGTTAATAGCCCGTTGACATATCTATCAATGAACACATAATTTTCCTCACAAACACTTATCAAGGTCTCCAAGGAAGACATAACCCACCAACCACTTTTATTGAAACTTCCACTGAGCGTGAAGAGACGTCAAGAGAAGACTTAGGGTGTGTTTGGATGAAACCAAACCATGATTTGGAGAATAGTTTTTTGGAGAATAGATTTTGGGAAGAATAGATTCTGTGAAGAATGATTTTATAAAAAAATGATTCTGAGAAATGAGAGTGTTTGGATAGTTGTTATCAGAAGTACTTTTTATATATACAAATTACTAAAAAAAACATAAGTTAATATGATAATTATATAAAAGATAAATTTTATGATATATTTTAATTTGAAGGAATAAAATTGTTAATAATATATTTTTTACCAACATAATTAATAATACATAAGATAATGTAATTAATAAATAATTAATATGTGTATATATGTTTATAAGATATAAGGTTAAATATGTTTATAAAAAAATAATTGAGAAATGTTAAAGTCATATTATTGTTGAGATCTACTTTGACAGCTACAATCATCTCTCTAATTTGAGTCAGAAGCAGAATGAATTCACTTCTCCTGAAACCATGGTTTTGGATTATTCCAAAACCATAGTTTAGGCTCAAACCATGGTTTCAGATTATTGGCCCAAAATTGATGCTGTTTGTGTGACATCTCATCAAAACCATGGTTTTGCCTCCCAAATCATGGTTTTGAGGGTTACCCAAACAGACCCTTAAAAGTAAGATATGAAAGTTCACAGAAATTCGGATGATACATCCAACACTTCACTATTACCCATCCTTTCCATTTTAATAATCTAATTTGTTAGATCTATGCATATCTCAGCTTTATTAAAATATTGTTTTCTTTTTCTCAGTACACTACAGTGCAGTTGTTCCTGCTGCATTAAAGCATGATCTTGCAATATCGAGATTATGATCTTGGCCTGGACAAAGTATATTTAATTTATCAATGGCTTTTTTCATACAGACTAAGCTCAAAACAAATAAAAATTGACTAAAATGGAAGCACTTTAATTTTTGTCATAATAATCAAGTCTACTTAAGAGTTCTCACCATCGCCATCATAAAAAATAATCACATATAACAGAAAAGTTTAAAAATTGGGTGATCAACATCCATACCACCAAAACAACTTTACTCTCCAAATAATGCCTGTAATTCATACGGCGTTCATCACGACAACGATAAGTTTTAGATTCATCAAGTTTAAACTAAGTATCCATTAGAAGAGAGCATATGGAGAAAGTGAATTAAAGGAGATGAAGAAGAAGAAGAAGCTAGCATGTACTTGGACAAAGCAATCATGGAAGTGAAGCCTGATGAGACTGGCACCAACACGAGGATCAGATCTTGAAGCATTATGAACAACCTCTCTTACAATCGCATGCACGTTTGGACATGTGCTTTTGTAAAACGAAGGATCTAACTGACCATATGAAACTGATATTATTGTTCCTGCGAACACTACCAATGCACAGCATAGAGCTGCCACTGAGACACGAAGAGAACTCATACTTGGCTTCTTTTCTCTCTATGAACTGAGAGGCTTAATTTCTTGTGTGTTCTGGGAGCTCTTAGTGAGCGTTTATTTATAGACGACAAATTGGGTCGGTTTGGCATCAGGATATTGATAATCTTGGTGATGGGTTAATTACTAAGGTAATATTGTGGTCCCCATGAAAATGACAAATCCATGCCTTATATTTAATTATTTATGGTCATCAATCTATAATGGGACTGGGTGGCCAGATATAGGCAGCACAGGGGGTTTAGTTGAGAATAAAGTGATTTTTTTAACTGTTAATAATTAAAAAATGGTTAGTTTCCATTCTTTTTCTTATAATTATTATTTTCGTCCCAAGACTTATACTCTTTATTTGCTCAGATTCGTCATATATAATAGTCCCCATATGCTAATTTTGACCTGAATGCTAAGAGGCGTGTTCAATTCTTTTTCCTAATTTTGTGATTTTAAGAATCCTTCAATTGTGTCGAACAATACAAATTTGTATCGCAGTTTATAATTTTGATATCTTGTATTAGGTTTTTAATCAAATACCTGTGGTAAACATATAGGATATTCTGAGAGAACCAAGATGTATGTTTTTTCCCCCTTGTAAAAATATATAATTATAATTAGTTTGAGGGATGATTGGGTCAATCCAACGAAGGACATGGTCTTGAATAGAGTAAGCTTTACTTTATTCCATCCTTTTGTATCAACTTGTGAATTAAAACATTGATGAACACTGAATAGAGGCTTCTTTAACGATAATTGCACGTTCATTTTCAGTCTATACTTCCTTTTGGGCAATAATTTATCAATATATATTGTTTCCAGCGTACTATTATTACTTTCTTTCCAATGTTCACTTTAAAAAAATCACCGTGATGCGTGCTAGACTGACCCATATTATGTTTTATTGTGTAATATTTAAAACAGATCCAAAGCATGATTTTAAGAATCTTTTCTAGAAGGAAAAGTCATAAAACAACGCTTGATATTTTTCTTCCAAAATAATTTAAAAACAAATCATATTGTTTCTTAATAGTATAATTTATTATAATTTTTTTACACATATATAGGTATGATAATTGACACATTAAATTTTTAAAGGTAAATTTTGCTTACTTTTCTCAAATAGAAAAATACAGTTAAAGAAATTTAGAGAATTCTAGAAATATTATTTTTAATTTTTTTAAAAAAATCAGCTGATTTATTTTAGTTGGCTCATTAGGCATGCATTCAGGCTAGTAGACATCTCTCCATGTTTTTTTTTTTTCATATTGCTTCAGCTTTTTTTTGGGAGCGTAAAGCCCCTAAAATAACGTAATATTTTTTTTAAGCAAACACACAACTATATATTGTAATAAAATAAAAAATTATAGAGATAAAAAAAATTCAAGCCTGCTAATATATATATATATATATATATGTCTATATAATAAAAAGAACCACTTTTTTCTTGGCTTCTTAAATGAAATAAAATATGCTATATATATATATAGTGCTACTCGCCGTGCGTATTGCGCAACAAGAGGGGTATTGGGGCGATCAAGCTTCAAATATTGAAAGGTGGAGGTAAGGGCAATTTACTTCATCAAATTATCATCCCACGTCATATCAAGTGTCAGTAGTCATCAGCTTTTTTTATAATTCCATAAAATGTTCTTGGAAGCATACGAAATTTTACTTGAGTTGACAACGGAAAAAAATTTATTTAATTATCAGTTAATTTTAAATATTTAGCTTCTATATAATTTTAAGATGGTTAAATCATTTGGTTTAGAGGGAGGTTAAATTTTTTTTTTCAAAGTATAAATATATGAAGACGAATTAATTAAATAAATTTCTAGACTTGTTTCCTTCTGTGAACTGTGGCCTCACAAGAGGAGAATATCCACCGCATACGGCATCAATATCATCTTGAAGTCTAATTTTAATTATGAATATGGATAAATATGTAGGGGTCCATATGTTCATTAGGCAATTAAGTAATAAAGGGAAAGGTACTCAATAAAGCAAGAAAGACTGGGTAACAAGAGAAGAAGCAAATCTTACTACTGTATATTTACTCTGATTCACTGTGTTGTTAATTAATCTCACTCTATTTCGAAGAATAATATTTGCATCATGGAAGTTGACAAATATTTTAGATTATTATCAAAATGAGGTCAAATAAGTAAATTCAAATTATTGAGGGACGATGAACCACCAAACTGCTGACTTTTCTGGCCCTACAAGGCTACAGCTTACATCTTACGGGTTCATACAAAATTTCTTACTGGCTGCAAATCCGGAAACGTGTGGATGACTTAGATATTCGATATTAATATTATGTTATGAATATGACAGTGATTGAGAAAGCTCTGAAGAAACCATATAAATTAAAATGTCAAGACAATAGTCATGTAACAACTTAATATCATCATGAAGTTTTTTCCCCCCTAAATGGGAATTGACTGATTTGATATCACTTATACTATTACTCTTTATTTGTGTGAATTAATGAAATCAAGTAAATTACTTTTTTGGTGTAAAGTCAGAGTTTTCCCAGATAATTTTAAATTTGAAACTAATCTTTATTGGATCAGGAGTGTTAAGTTAAAACTCTCTTAACAAATATACTTTTTGAGATTCCAATTTGTATTTTTCTCTTTACGGGTGAAAATGCTTACCATCTTAATTTACAGTTTGTTGATAACAAGTAAATTATTTAATTGTAACAGGCATAATTTTTCTAAAGTGCCCTTTTATAAGTTAGAAAAATTAATTTTAAAAAATAAATAGAAGTGATAAAATATATTAGGGTCTTATGTTTATAATTAAATATAATCCTTCAACTTGCTCCTGCATTAAGTATCCGAGGCAATACATCGTTATTGTTTTCCTTTAAATTAAAGAACAAATAAAAAAATCAACACAAATTAAACAAGTTAAGCATATTAATCCCATCTTATAATGTATGAAGCTCGTTTAGTTTTAATTTGCTACTTAGATCATCGGATACACATCGTGGTTGTTTTGGACCGGTTAATGTATTTGTTTTGAAGGTGATTAATTAATGTATTTGTTTTGAAGGTGATTAATGCTGATACAACTCGGTTACCTAGATAATAAATAATGATATCCATGAGGCGGTGCGTTGCTGGGAGTGGTTTAATCTGGGAGTCATTAGATTTTATTCAATATAAAAATATGTTTTTTTTTCCCAGTCAAAAAGGCAATACCATCTATTGATGAGACTTAAAATACTAGTAGAATTTGTAATAAGCTTGAATTGTTTCATTTTTTTTCCACAAACATCAAGTTGCTTTACCTTTGTGAAAATGACACATATAAAACCACTAAAAGAAATAAATGTTATTTAAAAAATCATAAATTTGATCGGCAACATAATAATTTAGTTGTAAATTTTAAAATTAAAGATTAGTCTCGAATCAAATGTAAATTATAAAAGAGTTAGTTAAGCTTATGTAATTTGCAAAATTTGCAAAATTTATACGATTTATGACTTATTTATGACTTATTTATAATTTATAATTTATGACTTATTTCCAATTAGTCTTCCGACTTATTTCCAATTAGTCTTCCGACTTTGATAATTAAGCTTATGTAATTTGCAAAATTTATACGATTTATGGTCCATCTGCAACTAATTACCCAATATTGACATTTTACAGCAAAGTTTTTGAGACTTGCAACCAAGCATTTCTGAGTTTGCAATTGAACTGTGTTATTAATTAACAACTATTTCAGCTCATAAATGTCTATTAATTTTAATTTTCAATCTTAATCCTTCTCAGACATTTCACAAATTTATAGTCCACACCTAATTGTTTATTTTCTCTGGGTGATCCATATTTTCTTTTCGACCAAATTTGGGTGATACATCGATGTCATTATTCTTTTTTATTTCTCTTTTATGATCTTTAGTTGAATTAAGAGGCACACTTCCACACGTACGTTCACATCTTTTGTCAATGAATTAACACTTATTCAGCACTATGCAATGAGACAAGGACCATTACTGCAGCTATATCGCCACATTTGTTGCATTGGTGATCATGACATTTAAGCTTAAACAATATTACCGTACTTAATATAAGAGTTAGTTAACTAATTTGATTATATTAAAAAAATTAGTTAAGTTAATTATTTATAATAAATAAGTACTATCTTTTTTAAAATACCTTTATTAATCTTGTGTATTAGTAAGAACTGCCATTTGATGAAACTTTTAATAAATGCACTATTACAAGGATTACTGTAGAAAAAATAGATAAATATGAAAGACAAAGTGGATTGGGTCTTATATTTATGACCAAATTGAAATTTAAACTAGTTCTTATATTAAAGATCGATATAATATTAACTAATTTTCTTGAATTTTAAGTTATATGTTTGTATCTAGTCTGGCTGCATGCTAGCTCTAGGGATCGCGTTGATTGTTCAATTCATACATATATTATATGGTTTTGTTAATAAAAGCAATCTTTATTAGCATACCTACCAAGATTTTGTCTCTCAAGTTCTAAACTTCCAATTCAAGTATTGGACTTTTTATATGTAAAGTGTAAGTCCTTTTTAAAGTTAATTATATATTACTACTACAAATAATTGCAATCCACTCAAGTGAACTCTGGCCTACCGAAAAGTTTGTAAAGATTTTTATGGCCAATAAAAATTTGAAATTAATATTAATATTGAAATTTTTATATTGATACAGCCAATATTATTGACTGTGGAAATTCAAAAGTAGGAAGCACAGATATATATGAACAAACCTACTGCTTTTTGTTTTTCTCCTGGCCTGTTTGTCGGCTTATTTGTGGACTAATATTGAGGGGAGATGTCGCGTGTTCGTCACACATATGACCCCAACAACACGACTTTAGCTTACACGTACAATATCATCTAGAACACTTTAACTTATTTATAATGGAGAAGACGCTCACATAATTAATTAAAGTGATAGTACTTCATAGTAGTACCTCTGGGCCTTAATATAAGATCTAATTGATTAATTTGAGGAGATTAAAAAAATTAGTTGAGTTAGTTATTTATAATAAATAGTTGTTGTCTTTTTTAAAATGTCTTTATATTAATTATGTGTGTTTGAATTACAAATTGACAGTAACTCTTTAACATATTAACTACTATAGGAATTATTTAAGAAAAAAATAGATAAATATTGGAAACAAAGTGGATAAAAATTTTATATTTAGAATCAAATTAAAAATCAAACTAAATCTTATATTAAAGACCAGAGATATACAATTATATACTTCTACCGTGTGGTTTTAATTTTTTGTTCTGTACTTGAATTTGATTGATATTAATCCCACGTAAGAGATAATTAATTAACATTTGCCTGGGTTCGTACGTTTGTCAAATTATGTTTGCAAATTGGAGTTTAGATGAGAATTAATTATTCAAGTGTAATGTTTGAATACTTAGCTTTATGAACTTTAACTCCATACAACTTAATTCTTGTAATTTATATTGATTTAAAACAACCAAGTCTTTATTTAACTTAAGTACTTACAAGGATTAAATTGGACTGAGTCAAAATTTAGAGACTAAATCTAAAAGAGATTAAAAAAAGGGATTTTAACAATGAAAAAATTCGGAGACTAAATTAAAAAATAAAAAGGCTTGATAAAAAAAACAGAAATGAAAAAATATCTATACATGGCATATTTATGAGTTCAGTTGCACAAGTTAAAACTAAACGCACACATGGGCAAAGCTAATAGGAGGCAGAAAGAAGAAATAAAGGATTTTAGCAGAGCATTAGCATGGAGGACAAACGGGTATGTCAAAGTTTTAAATGCGCATTTACTTAAACAAGGAGTAATCCAGTATCAAAGTGTAGCGTAGCTTGTGAGTTAACGTGGGTCAGACTATAAAGCAGCACGTGTTTGAATAAAAATAAATTTATCCAAACAAGCAATAAATTATTTCAACTCAAACCTAAATTTCAATCAGTAAAAAAGAGTCCCAGCTAGTTTGGATAACTTAGTACAAGTTAGTGGGTCAAATTGCTTTAAAACGAAAGCAATGTGTCCTATCCAACGCACAAAGTGCAACTCTGCCACTCCCACCACCCTTATCTGTATATTATTGCTCTAAACTAATCAAGGGGAAGCAAGTGGACATCTCATCGCAAGTCATTTTCTCTTAATTTTCCTATCAACCTAATCAATCCAAGTCCTTCATTTCACCAACAGCAAGGATGCTGCCACGTCACTTACCCAAGTCATTTACTTCCTATTTTGCTACATGATCGATGTTGATAGTTAACATCTTTATGATAAGGGCTAATATGGCTCAATTTTAACATTTCCTTAGCAATCTTGAATTTTGGGGACAACATTGTTCCCAGGTGAAATTTTCTTGCCACAAATTTGTACCTTAACCCCTTAAAATATTATAGATTCATTACTTGTTCAAATCCATTAACCACTAATGATTCGATCCAATTTAAAACTTGACACTGCGTATTCACACAAAGTACTCATACAAAAACTCCCTTATCAACGTAACTAATATATATTTCATGCAACGACAATTCCTTCTTCAACAATTACATCAACTTTGACCCTGGTACAGAATTCTACAAACCCAATAGAATTTAAATTAAATCAGCAGAGATATTGTCTTCTCTGCTTTTATTCAGCTTGAACAAGTTTTCCAAATTTCTAAGTACATTTGTGGAATCAACTTATAAGAAATTCAAAAATTAAAAACAATGGAGTAATCTCATAACTTATCATGAATAAATTCATTTCAAGTTTAACTAACCCTCCTGCAGTTAGTCCTGATCTGCCCATTGCTTCCTGTCAAGGGACTAATCTTGCCCATATTGATCATGGACTGAGCAAAGCTAGTAAAGAACTCGCTTTGACTAGCGGCAAACCTATTGACGATGGCGACGGTGTCGGATCCGGCGGTGGAGAACAATTCTTGATCGGATTGGAGAAGACCTCGTCCACTTTGAAGGTTCGTGAAATAGTTGTTGTCAAAGCTATCGGGAGTCGTGGGATCTAGGTTGTTTAAGGTACCATCGTTTTGAGGACATGCCTGACGAAGTGTTTCCAGATAAGTAGAGTCCAGAGACGGATCTGAACTGTTACTATTCTCAAAGTTAAATAAACGATCACGGAATAGCACACACCTTGCCCTCCCAAACGTATGTGCACCTGACAAATCAGTCAAAAAGCTTCGGATTATAATTACTTAATACCCTAATAAGACACAAGCTAGCTAGTTTAATTTCACTATTTTAATATTAGATGTGTGAAAATTACCCGATAGAGCAACAACGTCAGTGGTATCGAGTCCCACAGCAGAAAACTTGGAAGTGATATTGGCGAGGCCATCTCTAGGGCCTGGAAGAAGCTGAGCTGCGGCCTGATTTGCTGTTGTACTGTCTCTTCTTCCCAATTCAACTGTCCATGTTGGACCTCCACCCTGTATATTAATTATAATTAACATGCATGTTATATATATCAGGTCTAAGTTCATTATATATGTATATATAACAGTTTCGTCTCTCAATTATATAATTCATTCATATTTGCAAGTTTAAAGCTTTAATACCAAGGAAACCGATGCTTCTGCAGCAATGGCTAGAATATCAGCACAAGAGACGACTCCGGGACAGACATTCTCCAAAGCTGTTTTAATATCGTCAACCACAGGATATCCATCTGCTGAATTTCTGTTGGGAATCGCGTCCTTTTCTGATAAGATTCCATTGGCATCGTCCAACAATATCGATCCGTCACAGCCCTTCATCAAATGAAACACACAATAACATATCAGTTTGAAAGTATACATATTTAATATCAAGCAATATATATGTGTCTATATAAACTCACATCAACAAAGCAATCATGGAAGTGAAGGCGGATGAGTTTGGCTCCGATTCTGACGTCACTTTGAGCAGCCTGCTCAATGACGCCACGTACAATGGATGAAGCATTAGGGCAAGTGGTAGCATAGAATGAAGAACTCAACTGAGCATTTGAAGCTCCAAAAATAGTAGCAACCAAACAAAGGCTCAACAATGAAATCCGAAAGGATGACATTTTTCTTAACTCTTAAATGAAGCGAAAATTCTGAAGCTTGCTGTGAGGATGGATGAGTTTGAGAGAAAAAGCTGATGAAGAACTGGTTTTATAGATGCATGGAACAACGTCCAAGGTAGTGGCGGGCTGTGAGGTGGTGGTTGACAGCAAAAGAGAATCTTTCTTATTTTGTAGGAGGGCTTGAAATTTCAAACAGCCAGTGCATGGGTTTGAACATTTCCAGTTACAGGCTAAACGACAATAGTTTCATGCAGAAGAAGAAAAGTCAAAGCCTTATAATTGCACCATCTTTTTTAAGGATGATTTGGAAGCGAAAAATTCGCCATGGTCATAATTCGGTTGATGATGGGATTGTGGATGAATAATTTGTCAATCTCAAGGTTTAACTGTTCTCGACTCTTGCATAGTTAAAGGATCTACGATTTCAAAGTTCAAACGAAGTGGAAATCCTATAGAATACGGTAAGTCAATGAATAGGTGAGTGGAAAAAATAATGTAAAAAATACCGTCACGACTGATAAAATAATGGTTAAAGACTTCTTTTTCCCCTGCAAAACGCAATTTGTTTAAAACTTCGTGCAAAATATGTGTTGGAGAACAGAAATCTCATGTCTAAACGTTAACATATATGCATGGTAAATAAAAACTCATAAAATTTTATATAGACAAATTGGTAAAATACAATAAATGTGTAAAAAATATATTTTTCTTTTCCAAATATATCATTATTTATCGAAAAATAAAAATTTTAGACATGTACAAAGTGTAACTTGTTACAAAAAAGATAAGCTCTATCCCAAAAATTGTAAATTATAAATAAGATTGAAGGGAGTATTAGTTAAAACTGTTTTCAAAACAAACAAGGCCAAAACTCCTCTCGCTCGCACAATTACTTAGTTTGATTATTCCTATGGCAGTTGCGATATACTTACAAATCAACGACCTCTTTTAAGGGAATTAAATAATCATAACAATGATTTGTGAACTCTGGTCTCTTCTTGAACGTTTAATAAAATATAGATACGAGTATATTGTACAATACAATTCAACAGTTTCGGCTCCGTTTTATGTTTAGTCCGTGATTTGCGGAGTGGACCTTTTCAGACTCTCAACGTTCAACAACACGTCCACAGAAATTAAAACGCTGCTGTCCAACAAGAAAAATTCAGTACACATTAAATGCTAGCTGCCTTATCTGAGGAAAAAAATAAATATCTTGATGAATAAATTTAGTCTTGGAACATCATTAACTAAGAAGTACTCTATCTTATAACATGTCACGTTCTTGCATTAATTAGGATGTGAATTAGCAGAGGACATTGTTTCCGTGTACAAAGAACAAAGTTGACAGTTCAGCCTATTGAAAAATTGGATAAGTTTGCCTTTCTTTTCTTTTTTCTTTTTTTGGGTTTGAGGTGGAAACTAGCACACACACACACACACACACATCGGTTAGACGATATGGCCCAATATTAATGGCAAATCAATCATCAAGGTGCCGGTCGATGCTAGCTTTGTATAAACTTAATTACATTTAAATAAGCGTTGACAAAAAAACATGTAAATGAGAAAATGCTGCAATAATCTAATAAAGGCTGTTTTTTTAAAAAAATAAAAGTGCTTAGAACAATAAATTTCAGATAATTTATAATTATATGATGCTCAACTTTAGAGAATTTATACTCCTGCTATATCATACATAATTTTTTTATCTTGTCCAAAACATGGGCTACGCTTGAATATTAATACAAGTGGTGAGAGCCCAAAGATCAACAATTAAATTTTAAAATATTTGTTCAGTCTATAATCCCAAAACTAGATTATCGCTTTATTTTTATTTTTTTGTCAGAAGATTATGGCCTTATTACGTGCAATAAAATGATGATAAACAACATAATTGTTATTTTAGTAAAATTTGCCTCATCATATGATTTCCCTGGGAAGCCGATCCGAGGAGATTAAAAAAAAAAGAAAAAGGCAAGAGTACAGGATTTATTTGAGTAAAATAGCATCCATTAGTTTAATGTTTTAGGTTCGTCCAGTGCCCCTCCAATATCCTAATTTTATTTTTTTGGTGCTTTCAACAATCTAATCTTATTTATTGTACATCCCACTCTTACACCATAAATAAGATTACGATACTAGATGTAACCAAAAAAATAACATAAAGAAATGATAGATACACCTGAAAAATAACACCAGAATGCCAAATGTGCTATAAATAGGATTATGATACTTGGTGCATCGTGTTAGATGTTATGTTACCCTTTATCTTTTCACTAATAAATACACGTAGAAAAGTGGCAAAATCAGAGCCGTCAAATAGATATATGGTAAAACACACACATTCAGCTTATTATTACTTACTACCACTGGAATATGACCACAAAACACAGTACACAGGCAAATGGCATGCACACGCCTAAAATCGATCATCAACTTATTCAGATTGAGCTGACGAGAACAGGTTCATCAGACTCTTTAGTGGGAGTGACGGCAGTAATGAATCGAGAGGAATCTGAGTTGACAAAATTACAGTGAGATCGAATTTCACCTTGAGAGCCAGTCAAGGGGCTGATATTGCCCATTTTGATCATGGAAGCTGCGAACTGAGTGAAGAAAAGGGACTGGCTGGCGGCGAAACTATCGACAATGGCGATGGTATCTGCACCAGAAGTGGAGAACAACTCTTGATCACTGTTAAGGAGGCCATTGTGAAGTTGAAGGTTGATGTAATATTTATTGTCGAACGTGTTTGGAGTGGTGAGGTCAAGATTGGTTATGTTGGTGCCATCTCCGTTGAGAGGACACACGAGTCGCGGTTTCTGAAGGTAAGTTGAGTTGAGACTTGGATCAGGTTGGCCTGTGCCACTGAAATTATATAACCTATATATCCTTAAATGTGATGCAATGTGCTCTTCCGAATGTGTGAGCACCTGAAAGTACACAAGTCCAATATCATCAGACTTCGTAATTAATGATTCAATCTGTCACTTATGATATGATCTATATATACTCATGAAAAGAATTATTTGTTTAGTCACTTCTAGTTGACAAAAGGGATGGCCATTAGTCTTTTGGGGGCAGAAAGATAATACTAGTATAAGATGAGAAAGAGAGATACCAGAGAGAGCAACAAGATCAGTAGGATCGAGGCCCTGAGCCGCATAGCCGGATTTAAGCTGATCCAAAGAGAGGGAGGGACCAGCTGGAAGGTTCAGATTTGCGAGTGTCCGATTGGCGTTGGTGCTGTCCCTTCTTCCCAGCTCTCTTTCCAGCCTTTTCCTTTAGCCTGTCATTGTCCACTTTTACTTTGCATATTTCACCAAACGTATTTCCCAATCAACGCGCCCCTACGTGTTTTCATGTCCTACCACATTTGCTTTTATTTACTATTGCATCTAAATAAAAATAAATATTCCGTCCTCTTCATTAATTTTCTTTCTCGATAAGAGTTTACGTTTGGGTTTGGTGGGTTTTAAAAGTTGGTTTCCACATGGGTTGGTTGGGGGTGCCACTTGCCCCTCAATTTTGAAGCTCTTTCCAAATGTTTTTTTCACTTTTTATTATTAGACTCCATATAAAATGAATGAATTTTGATATCTTAATTCATTGCAAAAAATGTATTTGATCAACCCCAACTCTTTCCACACACACAAAAGATTGATGAGGGGCGTACGTATGAGAGTATGGTTGAATTGTATATATGTTGCTCCGGTCTTTAATATAAGAATTTGTTTGACTTTTATTTTAATTCTAAATGTAAGACTCCAATTCATTATTTCTCTCATATTTATCTATTTTTTTCTAAAGTAGTTTTTGTAATAATAATAGTTCTAGTCAATACACTTTAGCAAGATACATTAGAAAAAGCAATACATGTTAATTACAAATAACTAGCTTAACTAATTTTTTTAATTTATTCAAATTAGTCAACTAATTATTATATTAAAGACCGGACATAGTATATGGAAGAAGAAAGTACCAAGATAACAGAGATTTCTGCAGCAAGGGCGAGAATATCAGCACAAGACACGGTGGCGGGGCAAGCTGCTTCCACCGCAGACTTGCTGTTGTTCACAACATCCAATCCTCTGATTGAATTCGCATTTGGAAAAGCTTTTTGCTCGCTGTCTATTGTATCAGTCTTGTTCAATAATATTGATGCATCGCAACCCTGCCTGATCACTTATTAATTTGTCGAAGCTTTCACTTTCCACTTTCATATTATAAATTACAGTTTGATCTAGGCACTTTTCAGCTTTAATATTACAATACAATATTGTGTGTTTTCCTTTTCTCGGTACACTAGGCAGTTATATAACAGATACAAGTTCAGAAACACGAGGACAAGTCAACACAACGACAAAGAAAAGTACTAGATTCAGCTTTAAGTATTCATCACGCACCCATCAAATAAATAAACGCGATATATATAATTAGAGAATAGTATATGCAGGAGACGAAGAACTAGATATATACTTGGACGAAGCAATCGTGGAAGTGAAGCCTGATGAGACTGGCAGTAATACGAGGATCAGTTCTGGAAGCATCGTGAACAACCTCTCGTACTATCTCATGCACCGTAGGGCATGTGTCTTTGTAAAACGAAGCATCTAACTGGCCGTACGAAACTGATATTGTTGTTCCTGCCAGCACCACCAATAATAATGCACAACACTGAGCTGCCACTGAAACACCAAGAGAACTCATTCTTCATTTTTGTCTCTGTGAAGTGACAATTAAGTTCTTGTGTGTTCTGAGAGAGCCCTTGATGAGCTTTTATTTATAGAGCACAAATAGGTCGGTTTCCAATCAATATTATTGATAATATGACGGGTTAATTACCGCTGTAATTACACAATAGTCGTGAATAATGTGGTGCACGTCATGTTTGTTACTACCTAATACTCCTCTAATGCTAAACATAATATCTATTTTGTAATATAACAATATAAAATAAGTCTTATATTTGGGACGGATTTATTATCAAAATTATTTTGAGACCACTGCACGTTCATTTTCAGCCTATGATTCCCTTCGATCAGTAGTCTCATCACTTTATGTCATATGAAGGGTTCTATCGTTACTTTCTTCACAGCTTTCACTTTAAAAATTCGCCGTAATGAGTGCTAGACTGACCCATATTACGTTTTTAATTTTTACTTGAAGCATATCCCAGGCATGCTTTCAGGAATCTTTTCTAGAAGAAAGAGCCACACAAAACGTTTGATATTTTTTCTACAACAAATTTAAAGCATAAGTCATAGTCTTATTTTATGATTTCGTGAATAGCATGGTTTATAAAAAAGTGCCCTTAAGATTGGGTTTTACGACCCCGTCTTTGCTTCAGGCCTTGCTGTGCAAGGATTGCGAATCTGATCATAATGATGTTGCTGAAGTTAAAATGTCCTTCTTAACTTGGCTTGTTTTGTTTTGTTTTGTTGATGTTGCGTTTCGGACTTTGTTTTTTTCGTTCTTAATTTTAACTTGTTTTCTTATTTTTACGGGATGAGACTGCTCATCGTTTGAACCAATAATTTGTTGATAGAATTATTTATGCGTAGACTTACATTCACATCTTTTGGCAATCTGTTAATATATAATTTGAACAAATATTAAAACAACTTGAAAATTTTTGTCCAATATATAAATAAATATTATATCTTTTTTTATCACTAAATATATGCGGCCTAATATGTTGAATTCATTTTAAATACATACATAATTTATTATTAAAAATTTTATTCCATTTTGAAAATTCTTTGGGCTAGTCTTGTGAACGATATTTTATATAAAAATGAATTAATATATTATTCTACTATCTCTGGTCCTTAATATATGACTTTGTTTGAATTTTATTTTGGTCTTAAATATAAGACCCTAATTCACTTTGTCTCTCATATTTATCTATTTTTTCTTAAGGTAATCCTCCTAATAATAGTAGTTCTAGCTAATATACTTGATTAGCAAGGATATTTTAGAAAAAAATAATACCTATTTAATACAAATAATTAACTGGAACTAGTTTCAGTATTTATCATCTTAGTGAGTACCTTAAACTCATCAAATATGGACCGTCCATATGTGATTTGAACGGTCCAGATTTAAAAATTTTAATTAAATATTTTAAATAGAAAAAATTATTTTTTAAATAATAGTTAAGAAATTATCTCTATTTTAAATTCTATATATATTAAAATAATTATTTTAAACAAATAAAAAAAATCGCATTCAAACCATCCAAATAAGATATAAACAATCAAAATCTGATGATCTTACGGTGCTCATCAAAGTGATGATCATTGAAACTGATTCTGTAACTAACTTAACTTATTTTTTTAATATACTTAAATTAGTTAACTAATTTTTATATTTAAGAGTGGAGGTAGTATAATTTTTACTTGGAAAAAAGACTCACCTAAGTTTGAATAATGGGATTCTTGCCAAGCTGCCCCTTCTGGTCCATTACTATTCTGACTCGAATTGAACCCAAAGTCATTCAGGAGAGTGTTAGTGAAGAATATTTTGGGCCTAACAAAAAGTCCATTAGCCATTTTTTTATGAAGTCCATAAGGAAAGTTAAAAGCAGCCCAATTAGATTAAGAAAAAGGACTAAAAAGAAGCAGCCAAAAAAAAATTAAAAAAAAAAAAAAAGAAAAATGTAAAACTCACATTGGACTATTCTCGCATTGGCACTTTTCAGGCCTGGTCTCCTCGGCGATTGGTCATCTTCTCCGTCCGCGTGCTCGGCGCGATGAGGAGTTCTCTCCGCTTCTATTCCAAGCTCCTCCAATATTCCTCTCGGAACATCAACCCTCCCTCTTTCTCCACTGATGGCGTTCTTCGTCTTTGTCTGCTCTCTCACTCTCATCGTCTCCACTCGTCATCCTCTGTTCCCGATTCCAATTCCTCCCTCGATTCCTTGAAACTGGGACTTACTAAATCCGATGGCCCCGGCTGTCTCTGCTTCCTCATCTTCTGCCGGCGCAGTGGATCTCACATCTCTTGTCTCAGCTTCCGCTTCTAAAGCGAGGGAAATTGTGGACTTGACTCGTCACTATAGTCGGTGCTATTGGGAGCTTTCTAAAGCTCGTCTCAGGTCAGATTTTCTGAAATTCATATTCTTATTGTTTTGACGGCATTTCGTCTGATTTCTAATCAGGCTCTATGGGCTGAGGACTGATTGTACAGTTCCCTGTGTTTTCATCTAGTATTACACTTCTTGTTTTGTTGACCTTTGTTCAGTAGCACTGTGTTTATATTTTAGCATTCTCATTCAATTTTGAATTTGGTGACTCTCGTCTACAGTTACAGAAACAAAAGTACGAAAGTGGCCTTTGAGAAATATAGGAATACTAGACAAAAATTAGAAGACTTCATCATGAAAGGAAGTTTTTGTTCACTCCCCCCCCCCCAACACCTCCCAGTTTGCATTTGGAGGCATTCGGGTACACTAATATCCTGATCTTGATAGCTTGGATGTTAGGCTTTATCCAAGCTGCCTATGTCTAGCGTACTATTATATCAGATGCTTTGTGTCCTCCATTATTACCAAGAGGTTCTAGCTTAGACCGTTATATGAACCACCCTAAAACTTAGGAGATTTCCTATCACGCTACTTATAGCGTTGTCAACCGTCCTTTTTTTTTTTTTTTAAACTACTGACCGCATCCTTCTATAATAGCTTTGTGTCCTGCCAAACATGAGAACAATGCTTACAATGTTACCTTATGCATTGGAGCCCAATACCTTGGTGTACAAGATACCTTTGTCCTTATTTCAAGACGATGCACATGTTTATCATGAATTAAGTTGGTTGGTTAGTTTATATTGTCTTTACTATCTTAATTTTCAGATTTCTTGTATTTTTGAGACTTTATGAATTGATATTAACTGGTTTGTTGATGTTGGTTTCTTGGAGGAAGTTGTATTTATTTGAGTCACAATTTTTCTGCTTTGTTTTATCTTATTTTCTTTTTATAAGATCAATAGTCTCTTCTGTTTTAGCTCCCTTGGAATTTTCTCCAATTCTGCATTTTTGCATCTTTGTATCCACTCAGCATCATTGTTTGGTAGCAGTTTATGCTGAAATGAATCAATGTTTTGTAATTCAACTTATCCCCTTCTAATTGGTT
>NW_021632337.1:0-41147 GCF_004799145.2 Neltuma alba | reverse complement strand
AGAAGTACGAACTGAGTTGTTTTATGACAACAAATCAACTACAGCATTGGCAATAAAATCAAGCATTCCATCGAAGAACAAAGCACATAATTCTAAGGTTTCATCATATTTGAGAGTTAGTAGCAAAAGGAGAATTGATTATGAAGTTTTGCATTATTGAAGTTCAAATATGAGACATTCTTATCAAACCACTGCCAACCTAAAGGCATGCATTGTTTAGAAACTTAATTGAAGTGAGCAATTTTGAATGAAGGAAGAATGTTGGAGATGTGATTTAAAATATGGTGCAGCAAATTTGACAGACAACTTCAATAAATATCTTAAATGACTTTAATGACTTCCAAATAATGGGTTGTTAAACATCAGGAATCAAAACTAATGTTGATTTTATTTATTATTTTTACTGACTTATTCTATTAATTCTTTAGATTTTGTTATTTAGTCCGCTTATTTATGTCACTATAATAACCATCTTTATTTTACAAAATAACTACTGCAATAAAATTAGAAAATTTTACATCTAGACTTCCTCTCATTTTCTTTCTTTATTCTTTTTTTAGCCATTTGCCTTAATTCTCGAGCTTTAAACCAACTGCCTCTAACTTTAAGTTCAATAGCAACTACTTAGAGGTCCTAATATTTTCCTAAGTTTGTAAAGGCGAATGGTTAGTATTTTATTTAATATCTTTGTCTTCACTATTAATGTTTGCATCCATTTAAACAATCACTATCTTTCAGATAGTGGCACTGTATTTCAAAACTAATATGTATTGGTACCTATGGCTACCTTCTAAGTTTGCGTTTAGTACAAAGAATTTGGAGGGGAGGGGAGGGAGTAAGATGGATTTTGATTATTTTTCTTTGTTTGGCAACATAAAAATTTTAGGAGGGGATGGAAAATTTCCCTCCTCTCCCCTCATAACCCTCCCCTCTAAAATTGGGGGGATTTGGGGGGAAGGGGAACATTTTGACATGTTTTGACTAATATGCCCATAAAATTTTTAAATATTCTGGTCTAATCCTTCTAATGTCATCAAAAGAAATTACAGCCCTATCCTTGTTGCAACTTGCTTGTCTCCATCCCTGGTCTTCTCGACTCATCTCATCTCATCTTACTTCTTCTTCGCCAAGTCCTGCCTTGCTGTCATCTTGTTTGGTGTCGTTCATCTCCGTCTCCTTTGTGTTCGTCTCTTTTTCTTTCCTTAGTACTTTGTTGTGTGTCATAGGTTTGTCTCCCTCTTGATTTTAGCTTGCCAAACTATATATGCTAAATTTTTGTATGAGGACATGCATTTATACGTGAAAAAAATCCAAATATATTTGTCATTTTTTCATTCCGATGCTGCTTAGTGCACAATCTAGGATGCATCATCCTTAGATGCTTTGTATATTGTGAAAATAAAAGATGTGCAACTTTAAGATTGCCAGGGATTATGTGCAAGGAATAAGTAAACAACCATTAAGAGCTTATCTATTTTTCTAGCATTTTGGGTTCTTAAAGAATCATTGAAAGTGCCTGTCATAACTAACAGTTTTGTATATGCCCCACACAAATGACATGAACCATGAAATTGAAATCACTCTCTAGTGGAATGAAATTGTAATGCCCAAGTATTTCCCTTGATTCAACATTTTTGTTCTTGGAAAAAATCAGGTCAATCTCATATATGTGCCTAGACCCTAAATTTGGACGTTTGTAGGGGGTGTGTGTGTGTATCATATGCTTTTAGAGGTTTGAAACCAACTAGCACCATCTTTCCTTTTCTTTTTTTGTATCATTATGCATATTCACTAAACCGATTGGAATAGTAAAAATTTTAAGAAGATTTTGTTCACTCTTGAAGGTTTGGTAACAAGTCTAACCAATATATCTATTAAAGAAATATGGAGCGCAAAAAAAAAAGAAGACGAATTTATCTAATGGTAAAGGCACAAATCAGTTTACACCTATAGTGCCAACAGTAGTATGAAATACATCATGTCATGTGTAAATGATTATAACAGTAATTGAAGATAATGAAAACTCATTGTTTATTGTTATAAATTGTCGAACAAGAAGGACTGGGTTTCAACTTTCAAGTTTCTTTTATCACACCATTTTTCTCTCTCTTCTAATAATAGTTAATAAGTTATATATCTTACAGCATTGACTCTAAGTATATTATTTTTATATATTTGTATGTTACATATATAATAAGAAGATATATATATATATATATTTGCTAGGTGAGTCTACTTGTTTTGGTTATTAATTTTGGGTAATGTTTTTCTTGATTTGTTATATGGATTCTAAAGAGGAATTTTTCATTGAATGGTGGGATATGCATTGGAGCCTTGTAACCTACCTTATTTGTCTTGTTGTTTAGTATTGATACATAAGGAAAAGAAGAAAATGACTTACAAAATGAGTTTTACAAGAGAAAGGGTGCGTGAAGAAAATGATGTATCGAATAACTAGTACTTCTTGTGGTTGATATATTGTTAGAATAGGTCCTGAAGCTTTCTTAGGACTGTGTAACACGTTAGAAAGAGATAGTGGCCTTAAGTCCACACGATACTCAAGTGTGCAAGAACAAGTTGCTAAAACCCTTTACATGTTATCACATAAAACAAAAAATTGTGTGGTTAAATTTTGGTTTAGGCATATTTTGGTGAAACAGTTAGCTGTTATTTCCATAATGTGTTAAGAGCTATAATTGAATTAGAAGATAAATTCTTTCTACAACCAGATAGCTCTAGAGTCCCTCCTAAAATTAAGTTAATGACATATTTTACCCATATTTTAATGATTATGTTGAGACCATAGATGGAACACATATACGTGCAAAAGTTCTTGTAGTAGATGCTCATCGTTATAGTGGTAGGAAGGAATTTTCTACATAAAATGTGTTAGCAGCTTGTATATTTGATTTAAGGTTTACTTATGTGCTTGTTGATGGGAAGGCACTACATTTGGCTCAAGGATTATAAAGGATACATTAAGACGTGAAGATAGCCTTAAGATTCCTCAAGATAAGAATTTTACAAATTAGTGAAAATCAGGAAGTGACATAATTAAATAACGTCACAAATTTAAAACTAACAAAGTGAGTATTTTACTTTATTATAGGGAAATATTACTTGGTTGATGTTGGATTCATATTAACAAGTAGTCTTATTACACCTTATAGAGGAGTTCGCTACCATTTGAAAGAATATTTTTTAATTTTTTTTGTTAAGATTATGGAAGACTTATATCATGACGACTTTATTATGGTTTCCTACGATCATACTAAGTTATTGTTATGATCATATTCTAATTAACTATCTATCTATATGCTTCTGCCAAGATATGAGCTATTAATGATTATGACTAAAAATTTTTTCACGTCATGGTAATAATTAAAGGCTATTTGTAATAAGTTTATGATTAAAATTTTAGCTTTAATTGCATCAGGTTAGATATAATGTGTTATCTTGTCTACATGCATTTTTAAGATCTTTTTTCTTTTGAAATTAAAAAAATGGAGAGATGCTAATTCATTGCAATAATGTAAAAAAAATCAAGTCATAGAACAATTGTATATGTTATGTATAAATGACCTCTTTTATGCTTTGAAACATTACAATGAATCTCCCCAAACTCTCTTGGTTTGTGCATATAGTCCTTACCAGTAGTTTTGTTTATTACTTATTATCTGTGTGTATTTAAATTTAGAAATATTAATATGACTCCAAAAAAGGCATCTACTGCAAATGCTACTGCTGCTAATAAGAATACCACTGATACGAATTTGATTTGGAGTTCCAAAATGGATGATATCCTAATTGATGCATTTATGCATGAACTAGATATTGGTAACAAAGTGAATGGAACATTTACAACTACAACAGATGATAACATAACACAGTATTTGAGTGCTTTGTTTGGGTTCAAAGTTGACAAAGATAAAGTCAAAAATCATTGGAAGACTTTAAAGAAGAATTCTTCGGAAATCCATTATATTTTTAAGAGGGGTATGAGTGGCTTTTCATGGAATTCAACTACTAATCGATGGGAGGCTGAGGACCAAGTATGGGACCAATCGATTGAGGTGAGATGAGTAAATCTTTTTTTCTTTCAATTATGTGACATTAGCAAGTATATTCTCACCTTATATATTTATTATATATATTTAGGTTGAACCAAAAGCAGCCCTTTGGAGGAATACCCTTTTACCTAACTATGATAAAATGTTGGCTTTTTATGGAATTGATAGAGCCAATGGAGATGAGGGTGATAATCCTTCAAATATGAAGAAATGGAGACATGCAAATCCTCAAGAATTTGTTGAGATTGAGGTTGATTAGCATACCTCTCATAAGGAGGCTTCTTTGGAGAATTTCTCAATCAATATAGAGAATGAGGTTGACCAATTTCTTGGACTAAGTGAGAGCTGTAAGAAGAGCAAAAAAACTACTACATCTAGAGATAAAGATGTTGTCCAAATGTCTCTAATTGTAGAGAAGATGAGAGTCATTACAAGTTTTCTAAGTGAAGGGAATAAAGTGATTAGAGAGAGATAAGCTCCACAGATATTAGGAGAAGAAACTTTGAAAATGATTCAAGAATGAGGATGCAATGAAGAGAAGATTCCTAGGATTTGTAGTTTTCTCATGAATAATGTATCAAAACTTAGGGTGGTTATTCAGTGTCTAGCTTCGTTACACAAGCAAGTGATAATGAATGTGGTTGTTGGTTCTTAGACTACTATTTTGGTTCTTAGATAAGATTCATGATATATAGTCTTATGCAAGTATAGTCCACAGTAGCAAGAAAAATATCAAGCGGGAAAGAGATGGTAACTATTGCACTCTTATTAGATCATAGAACATTTTCTAATATTGTCTTCCTATCATGGGTCTTATCTTATGGCCACTATTATTATGCTTTGTCGTGATTGTTAAAATGGGCTAACCATTATCTTTTTTTAGCTTATTCAAAGATCCTATTCACTTTTAATTATATAGGTAATTATATCATATTCTTAACATAAATAGCTAGGTTAAATTGTACTCAATCTTTTTGTTTTTATTGTATATAGTTTTTTTTTTACAAATTTTGTTATATATAATATATATTATGTGATGTGATATGTAACATGGATGTTTGCATTTGGACTTTTTGAATCTAAATTTTAATGTCATATATTTTATTTATGGGCATTAATTCATATATCCCAGAAAAAAAATCAATAAAATTATATAAAGTTTCAATAAAACAACTTGAATAAAATAAGCATAAAGTTGTCCAAATAAAAATATTTTTCTTCCCCTCCACTCATAGACCAAACAAAGTTAACATGAAAATCCATATCTTTCCCTCCCCTCTCATCAATCCAAAAAAAGTGATACTAAAATCACTCCCATCCTTTGTCATTCCATCCCCTCCATTAAAATTCCTCATCTCCCTCCCCTCTTTTGAGCCAAACACACCCTAAAGGATAAGCAAAGAAGCAGCGGGAGATTTGGCTACACCAAGACAGGACTTTATCATTTGATACTGAGCCTTTTTTTTAGAGGTTAATGTGGAATCAGAGGTGTCAAAGTATGGAAATGTGGCTTCTTGTCTCATGCCCACTATTATATGGAACGCAAACTTTAGACTTTATATGAGTTTTATATTGGGCCACTTGTATATTTTATTTTAAAGTTAAAATACATTCAATATCTTAAAGTATTTCATTTAATCTTTTTGAGTATTGGTCACTCTAGTCCAAGTTAAGCAATGTTAGTCATCTAACTTTTTTGAGCTCTTATGACGTCACAAACTTTGATTTGGAAAAATTATTGGAAAAGGTTCCCCTTAACAATTTTGTTAGTGACGAAGATCTAATAAAATTTTATACACAAAATACTAATATTATGTAAATTTTGTACACATAGAGCATTGATACTACGATTAGGTCTTTCTAAGCAATAAAATTTCCAATGAAGACTTTTCTCCAATGTTTCCTTCCAGCTTTTATCAAATTGCGTTTGGAAGAAGCATAGATTACCTGCATACATATATATTATTATATGACTATTTTATTACATATATATTATCATATCATGAATGTTATTTCCATTCAAATTAAACCTGTTTTGTCTTCATTTATTCCTCGGCAATTATTATTATATTTTAATATTATATGCACAAGTGCGAATTTGGGATATTTGCACTTGTATGATTGCGAAATAACATTAATATTCTTAAGTATGAATAATGACAAGATATATCATTAAATATTTGACAAAGGTATGATAAATTAATTATATGAAAAAATCGATGTCTACTTTTTTTTGAATAATTACGATTACCTTCACCATTAACATACTCTCAGACTGAATTTTTATGCGTAGGGAAAAACAGGCTTGTGGTAGTTTAACATATTTGGTGAAAAGGTTTGAAAATGTTGGCATTAACCCGAAGCAAGTGGCCATTTTGAACACAATAATTGAAAACGTGTCATCAAATGATCCAAAACGTGGAGCCCAACCCCTTTCCAAAAATTTTACCACCAAAATAAAATGATCCAAAACGTGGGGACCAAAATTTGAAGGTAACTCAGTTTAATAGTTAATGATAAATACTCTGTTCTTAAAATGCAAGATATTATGTTTCTAATTATCTCACATATCTTAAACAATTATTACCTTATTAAATTTGTAAGAAAAATCTTAAATTATAGTTTCAAAAGAATTATGGATGTATATTGTGAAGCCTTAAAATTTTTAAAGGGATTCTATATATTTTCCAACATGTAATTCAAGGAGGCTGAAAAAGGATGAAGAAAGAAAGGTGTTAAATGGTAGAGTCTGATCAATGGCAACACGTTGAAGGCAAGACTCTGAAAGAACCCTTGGAAAGCCAAATTTTCCATAGACATCAGGTGAAGTTGCTATCAGGAATCACTTTGTTTTTCAAAATTCCTTTTCTTCATTCCCATCCACTTGCCAAGACTTAATTTAATTTGTAAGGAGCCAATTCACAACCCACAAAGTCATAAGTTGGAACCTTGCTGCCGATATGACAACTTTATTGGTAGGCGACATGTAAATACCTCTATAAGTATTTTTTAAGCTTAGAAGCATGCATTGGCTCTAGTGTGGTCCAAGACCCAATTTACCTAAATATTTTTTTTACAAAAAAATTTTCATTGACTTTTCATCTCAATCATTGAGATCAAAATTTAAATGGTTCATATTTCATATTTTCATAAAATATCTTTTTGCTATTATTTTAAATTATAATGTCTAAAATTTTGTAGTTTAAATTTATTTTTCTTTATTTAAAAAAACTTAACATTTTATTTATAATTTTATAAAAGTATAAAATCTGAACCATTCAAATTTAATTCTGATCGATGAAATAAGAAGTGAATAGAAGTGGATGGAGAGGGAAACGGAGAGAATCCAATCATCTTTGCACACCACTTCATCTATTAAAACTATGTTGAATAAGGACGTTGCTGATGGAGTCTTTTCAGAAATAGGTAGGGAAGGAGTTGACTGATATGTGTTTTGCCATGTTATTTTGGATCACTGGTCGTTGTTTATATAACAAACATTTCCTTTTTCTCAAAAAAAAAAAAATAGTGGAGCTTAATCAACATAAAACCTCCAATCCTTTGCGAAATCACCTGTTAAATGATTTGAATGATGAAAAATGGAAAACTTTTAAACGATATTACTTTAATTCATTTAGCTTCAAAGTCAATTTATGCAAGGAAAGCACTAATAATTTCAGAAGACAACTTGATAAGAACATAGCCTAATTTGCTGATCGCCTAGTAAACATGTGGACATAAGTGAATACAACATATAAAAATAATAAAGTGTTATCAAGAACTGATAATATGCGTTGAGCTCCTAGACTCTTTTTAAGAAGAAATGGACTGGTTGTTAAAATAACAATCCTTTCAAGGTAGGCTAGCTAGCTAACTTGTGGGCTGATTCCCTTTTTTTTAACAATTTTTTCTTTTAATTTTAGTAAATAAATTATTGTTTTGCATCGCTTAGTTCAAATGTAGTCCTAACATGATTTCTTATTTGATTTCTCCTTTTCCTATTAATTTATCATTTTATTTTGAAAAATAATTATTATCTAAATTAGATTATATGCTTGTATTTGCAAGTTTTAAAGTTAATTTAATTATATAACTTTATACAAATATACAAACAACTAGGGCTTACTTTATAAAAATTTATCATTTAATTTAAAAATCAAAAGATGTTTTGAAAATGTAAGAAAATAAAGAGGAAAAAATGGCTTATTAGATTGGTCCGCCAATTCACTTATAACAAACTGGTTGGAAAAATTCTAGCAGCACATGACGCGCTAACATACAACCTATAATATCACCTCTATCTTCAAGTACTCATCTTTATGTTTTCAAAAAAAACAAAGTTTCATTCTTTTTTAAAATAGTTTCGTGCGTGTTTTTCGTCCGCTTTATCCTAAAGCACAAAACCAAAAATAATACTCCGGTCCTTATTATAAAACCCAATTTGACTTTTTATTTGGTCCTAATTATAAGACCCAATCCATTTGTCTCTTATATTTATGCATTTTTTTCCAAGATAATCCTTCTAATAATGATAGTTTTAGCCAATATACTTAATTAGTAAGGATATTTTAGGAATGACAACACTTATTTATTATAAATAACCAACTTAACTTACTTCCTTAATCTCCTCAAATAAGTCAATTGGGTCTTATAATTAGGACAGGAGGAGTACATTTTATGTGTTGATTTCGAATCAATCCATTTATTCACATACTATAAGCATTAACGCAAAAAATAGAGCAAAACACATCAATTTCTTGTCTATTAATATAAATTATGAAAACTTCCCTTTTATTTTAAAAACTTATATAAACTTCTTTTAAGATTAAATTATATAGTATACAAATTTCTTTTTTAATTTTGTGATTCAACTTTTATCCACCCAATTATTAGTTGACTGTCAAATCATAGTGTTGACTCATTATTTGGAGGAAAAAGCCCCTCCTTAACACACATATTACTTAATAATTATCATTTAATTATATGTGTCTTATGTTTATCTGAAATTAAAAAATATTTTTAATATATATTTTAATATTTTTGTTATACTATTAAATCTATTACCATATTAAAAATTTAATTAATTTTATAAATATAAAATTTTATTTTTCAATAAATTTTAATGTTTAAACTCGTTCTTTTGTTAAAACTTACTTGTGATGTAATGTTTTAAATATACATGATGGGTGAAAATGTTTTACAATCACACATGTGTATTTTCAATTAAATTATAAAACTGTAAAATGATATAATTTTGAGATTCTTATGTTAATATATTATAATTCAAAATTTTTAAATATATTTCATAAAACATGTCTTTGTTAAGAAAATTACTCAAGTTTTCAATCAAGTTGTTAATATTTTAACTTACTTAAGTTTTGTCTAATTTCTGCCAAAATATTAAATAGATCATTAATAAACATTAATATTAAAAGATAAATTAAAATTACACTAAAATGAGGGATAAATTAGTAAACAAAAATTATTCTAATATGTTTCTTAATTAAAAATATACTTCAAGAAATTTTTGAAATATTTTTTGAACGGTATTAATGGATTGGATATGTTTTCAAAATAAAAAAAAATTATGTAATTGAAACAAAATAAAGGTGGTTAAAATAGTTTACTCAAAAATGTTATATATACCTTAATTTTATATGACCTTATATTTGATGATAATTTTGTGGATCTATATAATTTAGGGATATAAGGTCAAGGTCTTCTATCTTAATTTGACAACGTCTCATCATCTTTTTGAAACATCCAGAATAAACTTGAGTTAGGTTGTGCATGAAATCTTTGGTATTGTTTGATTGGATTTTTTTTTTTTTTTTTGGAAGGTAGGGGAGGGGAAGATATAAAAAATTTTGTCCTTTCCCCTCTCTCGAAGAAAATTATCTGCCACCTTTTGGCTAAATTATTTTTGTAATTTTTTAATATCAAACTTTTTTTAAATATAATTTAGAGTATCTTCAAATTACTTTCAGTTTGAGGCTAATCTTTGTCGAGTTGGGAGCATTAAGGTTAAAACCCTCCTAATAAATATATTTTCAGGAGTCAAACTTGTGTTTTTCTCCTTATAGGTGAGACCATTTAGCTTCTCAACTCACAACACGTTGATTTTTAATCTCCAGCTTTATTCATTCATATTGAGGCTAAAAGCACAGAAGAAATAAAAGCCTTGCCCACCCGCGCACGCCTACGCACACTTACATTGTGTGGCCTTAAGAGAGATTGGCCTCTATTGTCAACGAAGGATCTCAAAAAAACACAATATTAGTTAACCTTTTGCTTTTTTGTGCAAGTTACAACCATTTTCGCTCTTTGGATTTTTTTTTTGGAATAAATATTGATGTCCATACTATTCAAAGTATCAAGGCAATACCTCCTCTGGTCCTTATTATATGACTCCTTCTTAAAAAAATTTTGATCCTAAACATCAATATTTTTCATATGTTCTCATATTTAACATAGAAAGTGAGAGAATAAAATTTAATATCATATTGAAATTAAGAAAATTTATGAGAGTAATATTAGAAATTAATTGAATTTATAACAAATTTAATGTTTTAATTATTTTCATTGGTTAGTGTAAATTAGTTAATAGTCTCTTTAAATCTCTTATAATAAAGACTAGAGGAATCCCTCATCAAGACCCCGAGAGAGAGAGGAGAGAGAGAGAGATTCACAACAAAAAAGGGAAAGGATTCTCAATAGGAAGATGCATGATATCGTCTCTATGGCAAAAGAATAACTGAAGAAGCAATAAGGCATATAACTATAAGAGCAAATCACAAACAAAGACTCTGAAATATACAGAATTGTGATTTTGGTTTTTGATTTTATATAATTTTTGTCAAAAACCCAGTTTCAAATAAGAATTATGAAATGCTAGTTAAAAGATGAAAATGCCCTTATGCTTTTCTCCACTCTTTTGCCCCCATGCCCTAACTTCTTCTTTCTTTACTCTCCGACTTGTCTCCTCTTTCTTTGTAACACCTCATTTATTACCCCATTATACATTTTGGAACCATTATAAGGTGTTTTTCAGTATTTTCGGATGAAAAATTTCAGTTTCAAAATTTCACATTTTATTCTGTCCATACACGGTTCATTTGGAATTGGACTAATTTTGAAAATTCATAACTAATTCTAAAAAAATTGAAACGAGGTGGTTCTAATTTTTACGGGAAACTTGCTAAGAGTTCTATAGAGGAAAAGTATTCATTGGACTCAATTCCATCTAGAACAGCACCGGAAAAATTGACAAAATATACTGTTCATATGGTCAATTTTCGAATTTTCAGTATTTTTGTCAAATTTTGAAAGAGCATAGATCTTAGCACAAGATTCCAAATTTGATGGCTTACCACCTTATTTAAAGCTAAAAATGAGATCTATTTGGCTGCAAAAACTCAGGTTCAAATTCCAACAATTGCTTATTATTTTGTGTATCACAAGTTTGGCCACTTTTTAGGGTATTTTCATCCCTTAATTCCATTTTCTTAAATTCTTTTCCCATTTTCCTTTTTCCAAATCCTTTTGGAATTATACCATTCAAATTTCCAACACTAGATCTAATTTACATTATATTACCCTTCATAATTCATTACAAACTTAATATAAAGTTTAATACCACATTACATAATAGTTCAAGTCAACATAATATTCACAATACTCTTTCATCTTAACACCAGTTCCTTACCTTGATCCATGGATGAGCCATTCCCTATTTGAGACATAATTTAACATAGGAGGAATGAGGTTTCTATGAAATCTCAGTAACATTTGAATTACAATTATCATGCAAATCAAGCAAGTTACAATGTGACATGTTATAGAACTTCAAAGTATCTTCAAATCACATAAAATCATGCTTAGTCTCATGCTAGGAGAAGAACATCAACATTTCCACATTAACACAATTCAATACATTTGGCTAAAGCATAAACCAAGGTTATTCAACCAACCAAAATCACAACACAAATTCCTTAATCTAAGCAAACAATAAATCACATTAAACAAGCAAGATATACAATCAAATTATAATTCAAAGCTACCTTTTGCTACTTGCCCAATTTGATCACTTCAAGGGATAATGATTCTCCTTGTCTCATCCTCACAAAGCCAATTAAATCAAACATAAAATATAGGCTATGTTAATAACCAAACAACTTAAATAGGATCCTTTAACTTTAACTTAACAATTTCTCCCTCTTTCTTTGATTTTTAATAAAATGATTCCTCCTTTAGAGTCAATAATCTCATGACTTATTCCTACACAAAAACATATTCTAAATCCATTGGAATCATCAAATCAAACTAAAACAATTTGCTTCTGTATGAATAGTGCTAGGAAAAACCAATCCATACACCACTTATACATGTTTATTCCACTTGGTATTTAAAGTCTCTATCCTTCCCTAAACCTTCCATGGTCCACCAAAAATTTGGTAGCATTTTTCTTAATTTTTCATGTCAAAAACTCAACCGAAACTCCCTTAAAGCTTAGGGAGAAGAGGGTTTTAGCATACCTTAATGTTTCCTTAGTGTAAGTTAGATGATTCCTTGCCTAAAACACTTAAAAATTTCGGCCAAATAGAGCTGGAGCTACAGTGGCAGAGTCTCCCCTTATTTTTCTATTTTTCTAATATTTATTTTTATTTTGGGTATATATAGAAAAATCTGATCTGCCTTCTCTCTCCCTATTTGGCTGAAATTTGCCACCTCATGGGGGTTATGTGGAACTCATCAAATGCTAGAAGAAGTCAAATTTGAACAAGTGGCCAATTTCTAGATTTTTCTAAGCATTTATCCCTTAATTTTGTATTTATTTTAATTAATTCTTGGAGTAGCCAGCAAGCAATGAAATTGGGCCCTTATTGAACTCAATTTGGGCCCCAAAAATGGCTTGGGGTGGTCCAAAATTTGGCCCACAATCTAAAACAAAATCCCAAACCAATTTGAAACTTTATCAGTTATTATTTACTAGTAATATTTCATAATTTTTTCAAACCTCCAAAAATTCATTTCTCTTCATGATAATTCAAATTTTAATATGAGAACATGATATAAAAATTCTCAGAATTTTTTGCCATCTCTAGATATTTATTTTGAATTTTTTCCAATTAGGCCTTTATCAGTGTCACTGCGGAAAAATAATTTCCCTAAAATTAATTTCTAAACTTTCAAGGCCTACAAATAATTTTATAAATTCAAATAAATATTTTAAATAATTTATCCATTCTTTTTTTCAAATTTAGTGAGGCCTCTAACTAATTAAAATAATTATTTTTCTTTGATTTTTTAATAATTTCCCGAAAAACCTTCGTTTACGGGAAATTCCATAACAATTAATCTTCACCATAATTTCACCTTTCGGGTCTCAATTGAGTTTTCAAAACCTCTAATTTATACTTTTTCTATTTTTCAGGAATTTTCTAAAAATTTTCTCAAATTTTTCGGTTTTGTTCTTCCTAGACCAATAATTACGAAAATGCCAACCCGAACCTTATCAGGGTTTCACATCAAAAGTTGTTTCATCTCCCTGTCTAGTTTCTATATTGACTCTTATCTCAATTTTTAATTCCCTATATCCAGGAAAAATTTTCTGGGATGTGACATTCTTGATGATGAACCATACAAATCTTTTGAAGAAATTGAGACTAACACCATTGGAAATCTCATTTCTGATAAAGATGATCTATTTTCTATTGTTGATGACTTAAGGTTTCAATGCTCTTACCAAAACTAGCGATGACCTGGAAGATTTTGATTTGTTTAGTATTGGTGTAGGCAGGGAGCTGGAAGGTGATGAACATCTAACTACAGAAAAAGGGGCCAGCGGTCTAGATAAATATCCTAGTTGCTTCAGAGGATTCAAAGGGAAACTTCCTTTTAGTGAACATCCTTCTAGATCGCTTTTTGTTAGAAACATTAACAACAATGTTGAAGATTCTGAACTAAAGACCCTCTTTGAGGTGCATCTTTATTGTTTTATGCTAATAGATGTTGTGTTAGAATTCTTAGAAAGCAGACCTTGAATCATATAAAAAGTCGATGCAATGTCTTGTTTGTTGTGACAGCAATATCGTGATGTCCGAACCACTTATACTGCTTGCAAGCATCATGGATTTGTTATGATTTCCAATTATCGTGTAGGAGCTGAACAAAATGCAAAGAAAGCCCTTCAAAACAGATCGTTGAGGTCCAGGAAACTTGATATACATTATTCGATGCCAAAGATAAGATTGTTAGCCACATTTGCTGCAGGAATAATGCCTATTATATTCCATATTTGAGATAGCTAGTATTTGTTGTGGTTTTTTGTGTGGGTGTGTCAAAGAAAAACTCCTACATTAATTGGAAATGTGGGAAGATAAAAACAAATTGAGTATTAATCATGAACAGATTTTCTTATTATTATTAGGAATAGGAAAATCAATTGTTAAAGAATTTTAATGTCATAAATGGATTTTCAATGCATTAAGGGATTTAAAAGTGGTCCACTAAAATCCTAAACGGAAAAATCTTTTAATGCATTGAACCATTTAAATTGCTGAACGGAAATTTTCTATAATTGTCTAAGGCTTAGAATGGCTTGAAATCCAGGTGCTTTAAACATGCTTTAATGTATTAAATGATGGCCATGAATTTCAAAACAGAGTAACGCCTGAAATGTTTGAAGCGCTAGTGCGTTTAGATTTTTTTTAATATATTAAACAATGATTATGAAATACAAAACGGAATGCTTTATTTCTTTGCCTCCAACGGTTCAGATCATGCAATTAAATCATTTAATGTGCAACGTTCAAAACTGAAATTTGATTATCTTTAAGAGGCAAGCAATGTTTAGATCATGGAGGCCTATAAAAGGGTGCTTTAGTCTAAGGTTCAGAACACACAGTTCTAGAGTTTTCGAGCTCCTCTCTTCACCCTCTTGTATTCTCTTACCTGCTGAGTTTATTACTATCTTCTGTTGTTCTACTTATCCTGTTTTACAGGAAGGATCCATTTAATCCTGAGGAGTGCCGCATCCTTATCTACCGGTGGTTGCGGAATAGCTCTTAAGGACAGCGTACTTAGGACGTAACTCGGATTAACTATTTATTTTGTAGGTGCTTCCGCCAACAGTATTATTCTGATCTTAATCTCTTAGCAGTCCTATCATAATATTGCTGGGAAGAATACATGTTTTTATAAAGGTTTTCTAGATTTGTGTGCTCCGTGGAATAAGTATATAATTATAGACCTAGTTTCTTTCATTGAAGTTATAACGATATATGATTATGATGTCAATAGGCCTTTCATTTTATCACCCAATTTAAGGGAAAAGAAATGCTTATCGAGATTAGAGCTGGTAAAACGGGCCAACTCGCGGGTTGCGGGTTGGCCCGTGGCGGGTTGTGGGTTGTCCGGTACGGGCTCAAAAGGCCCGTTTTCTGGTGGGTTGGCATTTTGCCAACCCTAACCCGCCAAGGTGGGTTGGCGGGCCAACCCACCAACCCGCCAAAATTTTTATTTTTATTATTTTTGTTTTTTTTAAAAATTTTCTTATTTTTTTAAATGTTAGGAATTATATATAATACAAAATAAAAATACTAAAAATGATATAAAATATTAGAAACATCCAAATAAAAATTACAACACAATAAAATACAAATAGTATATGATTGTCCAATTTTCCAACATGATAATACACAAGTTCACACATTTTTTTTCAATGAAACCAATGAGCAATATTGAATAACCTTATTTATCTAATTATTTCTAATGACAATAAAGTTTGAAGTAAAAATTTGTTTTACTTTTGTCTTTGTTATCTATTTTTTTTAAAAAAAAAATAGGTGGGTTAACCCGCGGGTTGGCCCGCGGGTTGGCGGGCCAACCCACCGCGGGTTAGGGTTATGGTGGTGCGGGCTCATATTTTTCAGGTGGTGGCGGGTTGGCCAAAAGCCAACCCTAACCCGCCTCTTTTGGCGGGTTGGCGGGTTCAACCTGCGGGTCCAACCCATATTACCGGCTCTAATCAAGATGTTGTGAATGTTTTCTATATTATTCTTAAATTGACATAAATCTACGTTTTATCCATGTTCTTTTTTTTTTCCCTCTTCCTACTAACTTGTTATTCCAACCATGGAAGTTGTTATTTTCAACTACGGAGTTGCTATTTGCAAAATTGAATTTGTTCTTTTCAACAGTTAGCTTATTATTTATAAAAATGAACTTGTTATTTCCAAGTAAAGAGTTATTATTCCGAATATCTAAATTGTAATTTTTAATATTGTACTTAACCTGTTATTTCTATAACTTGTTATTTGGAGAAGTTAACATGTTATTTCCCAAATTGTTATTTTGAATAGTTAACTTGTTGTTTCTATAACTTAACTTGGTATATGAAAAAGTTAACTTGTTATTTTCAAAGCATAACTTGTTATTTTGATTAGTTCATTTGTTTTCATAACTTAACTTGTTATTTCCAGCGCCGAACTTGTTATACTTTGCTTCTTATTTACAATAGGGAACTTGTTATTTTCATATTTAATCTTGTTACTTGAAATAATTGTTACTCGCATAGTTGTGATTTGTTATGCGTTATTTGTTATTTACAATAGTGAATTTATTATTTCTATATTCAATGTTGTACTTAGAATAATTGTTATTTGAAGAGTTATAATTATGATTTGTTATTTGCAGAGCTGAGTGTTGAATTTGTTGTGCAAATTGAAGTGTCAACTTTTTGTTGTGATCTTATGTGATGGTTGGTCAATCATGAGCTCAGTGAATGGTTTCATGATGCTTTGAAGCTTCTTTCACAACAAGGCAATGGAGGAAAGGCCAAAAAAGGAGATTGATTCAGTGGACAATGAAATAGGGATAAATTGTAGATAATGTTTGTGCATTTAACTTAGGTTTAATATATTTGACTTCGTGCTAATAATTACTCAGCACACTTACTAATTGTTAATGACAATTATGTATGTTCCTAAAATGATATGTAGCTAATTGTGCACAGTAATTCACATTATTTTTGGCAAAAATTGCCCTAAGCATGAATCCAGTGGTCATAATCTATATGTCTAACCCAATTTATAAAAAATTACAAGTTTGAAATAGAAAATTAGAAGTCTGTAATAAGAAATAACAAGTTTGAAATAGGAAATTATAAGTCTAAAATAAAGAATTACAAGTCTACAATAAAAATAACAAATCTACACTAAAAAAAAATAACAAGTTTGAAATAAAAAATTACAAGTTTAAAATAAAAAATTACAATTCTACAAATAGACCTGTAGTTTTATTATAGCTCCATTTGCCCTTGATGATCTCATAGGCGAAAAATAACTGGGAAGTAAAACCATAAGTTGATTACTACCGTTGGAGAAAATAATTGGCACAAGAATTAACTTTAACCTCAGCAAAAGAAATTATTAGTCTCTTTTTTTTTTCCTTATAATAGAAATTATTAGTCTCTATTGATTGCAAAGAGAGTAAGATTAGCAGAGGCGTGCATTGTTTGAGAAGCAAATAGAAATTATTTGTCACTGTATATCAAATGGATGTGAACCTAATAAATCAAATTTGATTTCTAAACTTGCGCCATACAAGGAGTGACTCGGGCAAAAGTTGCCTTATGTAAATGATTATTTATATTAACTTAAGTTTTAACAGAAATTAATATTATTTTTATAATTTACTAGCTAATGACAAGTCTGGTACAAGAAATAACAAATGTTAAAAGATTATTCATAATAACTTAAGTTTTACAAGAAATTAATATTGTTTTCACAATTTCATTGCCATTAAGAAGTCTAGTATGAGAAATAACAAGTATTAAAAAGCTATTAATATTAACTTAAGCTTTAGCAGAAATTAGCATTAGTTTCGTAATTTAGTTGCTAATAATAAGTCTAGTATGAAAAGTTACAACACTTAAATGAAAAATTACAATAATGTTCAGTATGTGTTTGATAGAAACCATTTTTTACAATAGCTTCATCTCTCTTAAGCTCAGCTTTCCTTGCCTTTCTCACATTTTGTTTTATTTGGTACGTTCAACAAAGCCTCATAGGCATAAAACCCATATTTACCAGATACCATTTCCTTGTCAACTTGATTCAACCTATCTCTTCATGCTTATATAGTAATATATAATTCCTGTACTTCAAAGTAGATAGCCATCTCCCTTTTTTTTTTTTTCCCACGCATCAGAGTTAGGTACGCAGTTCAAAATGATTTTTCAATCTATTATTTTATGATGAAACTATCAAATATTATGATAATTTCAAGTCGAGGGGGAACTAATTTTTCAACATTAATCATGAACAACAAACAATTATCCAAACGTTTGGGACAGGTTTTAGTTATATTAAGAAAGAAAAATATGAAGCTTCGTAAAAGCTGTGCAAAGGGCTGGGAACCACATGCATGCAAATAATGGAGATGACGCAAACAATATTGTTGTATACCCTCCCTTCATTCCGCAACTCCCTCATTTTCTGCACTATCATTATGAGAAAAATTGTGATGATTGAGAAGGAGGAAGAGATTAACAGAGCCACAGAAAAACGAAAGAGAAGGAAAGGATGAGATAGAAGAAAGAGAAAGAGGTACTTTGGTCTTTTCTCCATTTCATAATTCATATTTAAGATTGATAGTAATTTTCTTTATTCAAATGATTATTCTGTTATTTTGCTATTTCAAGGGTCTTTTAATGCAATTTTCTCTCAATATAAACTATAGAAACCAAAAGAAATAAGGGCTGAATGAGTATTATACGACTCTTGCCACATATAACCAGAACAAATTACCAAAGAATTAAGCATATAGCATCATTAAGTACTCATCTAAATGGTGATTTAATGCTGTGCCTGAACTGTATGAAAGGGGAAGCCAGTTTACTACAAACGAGACAAATCAGTATTGTTAATAAATACAGACTACAAAGTAAAGTTACATCAGAGCATAGATTACAGAAACAGCTAGGCTCTCGAGCATGGCAAGGCCGAGTGCTTAGGTTAGTGAAAGACCCAAATGAAAGGTTTATCGAGAAGAGAAGATATTAGTGGCAGAGGGATAATGGTGGGAAGACGAGCTCATGAAGTCATCTTGATCACCAATGGCAAAACAAGCCTGTCTTCAGCAACTCATGGGCATTTTCTTTGTATATAAGATGCTCCATGTTCTTCATACCTATGAATTGCACATATAAATTTAGTACAGAAGCTAAGGGAAAATATCAATTGCAGTTGGATAAAATGTAGCACTGACCATCAATTTCATTAAAGCTAGATTAAGAAAACCTTACCCACATTAATTAAACCAATACAAAGGGATCCAAAGTGTATTCGAGCTTATTAAATAATTATTACTCGATGGGAAGATTTAAAGGCCAAACCAGACGGTTGGTCAAATGCTTTTGGGATAAAGGTTGTCCACAGTTTTCTTTTTTATCAAGTCCATATGAAGCCCCCGAGATAGATGGAATTAGAACAATATCAATTACTCTCAGCCACAATGTGAACACAAAATCTGCAAAGTATCCACCAAAAGAAATATTGGTGTATATTTGAAGAGCCCAACATAAGTTAACTTTCTCTAGTATGCATTGTTTTGGGCGTTGGAGGGAGGAGTAATAGGATCGAGAAAAATAGACTTCCACTGATTCTTCAAGATTTTAAATTTATCATACAAGCTTTGACAAATAATTGATACTCCCTCCGTTCCTTATTATAAGAGACAAATAACTAAATTACGTTGATCAAAAAAACAGTTAAAATTAGTTGAGGACAATTAATGTGTAAAAAATATAATATTTTTTCCAACAATACCCCCATTAATAAAGAGAGAGAGTATGAGAGAGAACAATTAAATTATTAAAAGAAAGAGAAGTGAGAGGGAGAGAGAGTATGAATTAGAGACAAAATAAATAGGGATAAAATAGGAAATCAATACAAAAAAGTAGAGACAACTTTTAAGTATCTCTTATATATAGGAACATGCCATGAACATCAAATGTCTCTTATAATAAGGAACGGAGGGAGTACTTACTCAGACTTGGAGAACCACATTTGCTGGAAGGAGCCCAGAGAAGCCAATATGCTTCCACCGATCCAAACACTGCATAATTCACACCCATGAGCAAGAGGACACTCTTTGAAATGTATAAAGGCATACATACATAAAATCATGAGTTTAACCCCCTAGTTATTAAACAATTTGATATAAATCAAACTGCAGCAGCGGCCAATAAATATATTACACAAAAAAGATCATTTCAAACAAGGAAAAACAAATACCTCGTTATAAAAAAGGTATTATTTAGCGCTTAATCCTTCAACAGATGCAATATCAATGTGATTTTATCCAAACCATCATACGTTCCAGATTCATTAATTCATACACATGAAACCAGAAAACTGCCAACCAGGTAATACAACAAAAGCCCCAGAAATCTACATGTAATCAAATCTTTTTCGCCCAACCTCACAAGCAGTGTTATTTCAGTTTAATTTCTCCTCAGAGTCATCTGAAGCACTAGGTTCTTTTGAGACAAACGAAAGGAAGTAGAAAGCTTGATTTTACAGCAAGATTGAGACCAAACAGTGCTTTGCCACATGTAAGCATAGCCACTACATAGGACTAGTTAAATTTAAATGGGCATTACGTTGACTTCAATTTTAAAACTGAAACAACGGTTCACGGTTTCTTTAATCAGATCAGGTATGCTCTTATCATTTTGGAGCAATAAAGTTGCATTATAAATCACAACATTAAGCATTTAATCTCGCTCCTTTTCATTAGCATTCCTGAAAGTGGATAAATGAATATATTAATACATATCTTTTTAGGCCAACATATATATTAGCACATTAGGGGGGGAAAAAAAGGACCCAAAATAAGGTGTAGCATCAAAGGTTAGTGTAACAGAAACGGAATTGTCAATGACGTAGAGCATAATTAACAAAATTGGCAGAGATTAATCCCACCTGAACCTCCTTTCTGTTGCATTTCCACTGGCCAGAACTTTTACTCTAGCAGCTTGAGGGGATTCCTGCACCAGAAACATACTATTCAGTTCTTAATATTTAAACAAATCTCTATAATTACTGTGAAAGAACATACCATCACATGCAACAAAAAGTCCAAACAGCCCTGATATATTTATTACAACCAAATTCATGAGTACGGCAGTAAATTTCTCCAATTCAACTGGACTTTTTCTGGTCGTTCTCTCTCTCTCTTTTCCCGATTAAAAATAGTAGTTTGCTTATATCAATATATAACTATTAAAATGTGTGTCTGTTCCCATGACATTTTATATAGGGAAAACCATTTTGTAAGTACCTATAGTTTCCCTCAATTTTTAATTTGGCACCTGTATATTTTTCTCTCTTAATTAAACACCATAACTTTGCTCTGTTAGCACCATTAGCCTTTATAACTTTGCTGTTAGCACCGTTAACTTTTGCATAAGGGCTAACAAGGGCTAACAGTACTAACAGCAAAATTATAGAGGCTAACGGTGCTAACATAGCAAATTTAGAATGCTTAACTAAGAGGGAAAAAACACACAGGTACCAAATTAAAAATTAAGGAAAACTATAGATACCTGTAAAATGGTTTTCCAAGGTTCCCAAGTCAGACTAATATTGAATTGTTGACACATCAGAGCATTATAATTCCACTCCAATCAGATGCATGCTGTGCCCAAACTGTGTGGAGTTGAGAGTGTGATGCAAATCTATGCGGGGACTTAGGAGTGGTAATACAAGGGTGACTGATGCGTGCGTTTTCTAGACACCCGAGCATCCACTCATCAACTGAACTTGACAACGGGGTCAGCCATGGCCTCGATCTTTCATGGTTTACTCTTAGCGTTTAATTCAGGATATCATTTTGAATATCTTGCCCTCCATTGAATTTACTAAATTTGGAAGAGGGGCATTATTTGTTGGGCAAATATAGCATCATGGAATCTTTAATTGATGATGCTTAAATTGGAATTCTAAACTGATCCTTGCCAACTAGATGGCTACAAGAATGCTTTGTTTAAGATTTAAATAAATAAATAAATCATGTCCAGTGTCATTGCAATCAAAAGTTAAGAGGCTCAACAATTGGTGTCTAGTTTATGTTGGCAATATAATGAGAGTCATTCACTAACGTGTGCATTATCACACCTGCATGCAGACTGCTCGGATTTGTCCCATTGACAACAACAAAACACAATAAACTAGACCAGAAAACTAACATGCTCATTATCATTATCAATGAGCCTCTAAATATCCACAGGTCGATGAGAAAATGTGGATACCAGGCCACCAGAATCCCTCTGCAGCATTAATGCTTCACTTTCACAACCCAATCCAGGTTAAGGAGCTGAATGGGAAGTTTAATTAGGAAAAGAGAAAAGCGCTGCCTATCCAGTCACCACTCAAACAAACCATAGCTTAGCTAAGATTTCTCGACACAATTTGTCTTGGTTGGTTTCTTCTAGTGAAATGCATGCACTTCAGCTACTGGGCGGGGCCTTTTCTCAATTGAAGAGATAAGCTAGTGAGAAAGAAAAACTAATGATGCAAGACAATTCTCAGCACAATAGCTCAATTGTAAGAGAAGTAATCCTACGAAAACAGCTTATTTGTTTCAAAAACATTTCACAAGATTTCTAATTGTTACATCTAAGCTGTACAGGTGGAAACAACCGCTGAAATTTTAAAAATAATAATTAAGAGGAAAATTAGCAGGAGGGTATAAAATTGAAATCAGCCTGCTAAAAAAAAAAAAAACCTCTAATAAGTCTTTCTCAAGTCGCTCCTTCAATTGTTGCATTGAAGCTGTACCACCAGCAAGCTGCATAACAAAATTTTTAATCTCAAATTATAGACCAAGAGACAGGGGGTCCAACCCCAAACAAATGAAAGAGCCCCAAAGCACAGTTGGTAATGGTCACAGCACACTTGCAGTAGGGGCTCATGGCACCCATATGCATGAGAAAGGATAGGGATCGGAAAAAGATCGAGAAATAAGAAATGACTAAACCTGTACCAACATATTACCAAAATAATAACGTGGTATAGGATGTATATGCTGCACAACAAATGTCCCATTTAAATTTCGCAAAGTCACAAGGGTTGCATGGCACAAAACTCTGGCACTATGCCCCATGACATGAGGCATGTTGTGACACATCATTGACAACACACCAAAGATTCACATGCTAAGCTACTTTTATGCATAGACCAACAAAAAGATGCAGACACATGCCAGTGTACAAATAAGGTATTACAGAATCTCACCAGTATGCTACTAAATAATTCTCTTCGGATGTCCACATCACACCTGTTAATACTCTCTATAACCTGCACATAAATCAAGACAGTGAAATCATGAGAAAAAGCAAAATTAAGCCCAAGGAAATACACTTTAAATATTTTATTACCATTTGAGGCAGACCTCGGACGGAAGGAGCAATCTCTGCAAAACTCTCCATGCCAGGAATAGTCTGCCGTTTGGGAAGATATTTAGTGCACATAATAACAAACAGAAAAAGTGGCATTGGCTATGATATTTTTTAATACACCAAAAAACAAGCATTGACTGCGAAGATAATTATATGCATTGAACATCATACAAAAACACAGCAAAACTAATTTTGGAATGGAAGAATGCACATTAGTGCTGCCACTCATCCAAGCCCACATAGAAAATCTTTTCTTTTTAAATTAGAGCATCTTAAAACAGCCAAAAAAAATATTGAAGTAGCTTCAATATTTAGCTTTAGCTTCAAATCAAGGGTAGTAGAAACAAGAAACTGAGCAGCCTGAATGGGTTACATAATGCAGTTAAACACGCGTAATTGCATACCCCAAAAAAGTCACAAGATGAAAAACATCTATGTGCGCTACTATGGTATAAGGGTACTAACATTTATACATATTAAGATTCTAGCACGAAAAGTCTAAGCAAAAGAGAAATTAGCATCAATAATCAATGAATCTCTGTTGAAAGACAAAGCCCAAGGCCCAAGCCAAATAAACTTAGTTTTACTTATTAATTAGTTTTCAGTTACTCATTTATCTTTCCGTCTTAGATCAGATAGGGATAGATAGCAGTATCTTATCTTTAGTTATCCTTGTTCGGTTATATATATGATGTATTCCTTCTCATTCAATAATTTAAGACATACAGAATTATTCCGTTAACTTCATGGTATCAGAGCGGGTGCGATTTCGGCCTTGTTTATCGCGATCTGGAGAAGTCGCATGAAGCCGCCCTGCGACCAGAGGTACTCGGCGAACTCGACGACATGTCAGCGACCCGGGGACGTGTGTCAGCGACCTGAAACCTCCTCGCGATCGGAACTACTCGGCGAACTCAGCGACGTGAACCGACACTGACTCGCGACCAGAGGTTCTCGGCGAACTCAGCGACGTGAACCGACACTGACTACTGTTTCTCGACGCACCCAGGAGCTGCGACTTGAAGAGACTGTTACGAAGACACGAGTCGGACATAAGTCTGTTCCCAGAAGCAGACGACGATGACACTCGAGGAATTTCCACCCTTGTTCGGATCAATGAGACGTTCTGGAGGAAATCAAAACTCGCCACCCTCAGCACTTACGGCAGGTATAACATCACAACAATCCGCTTCCTCTTCGTCTATGGGAACCGAGTCGGTAACTTCCGGTGAGACACAACAAATGATAATTGCCCATAAACTAAATGGAAGCAATTACTTACAATGGTCTCAAAGCGTTCTCATGTATTTAAGAGGAAGAAGAAAGGAAGAATATATTATGGGAGAAGCCCCACAGCCAAAACCTGGTGATAGTAATTATAATACATGGTTTGCTGAGAACAACCTTGTAATGAATTGGCTGTGTAACTCGATGACCGTAGAGATTAGTGAAGGCTACCTACTTGCTAAGACAGCAAAAGAGATATGAGACGCAGCAAGAAGAACCTATTCTGCCATAGACAACACTGCAGCACTGTTTCATATCAAGAAACTACAAAGAGAGCTAAAACAGGGTTCTATGACTGTAACTCAGTATTATACTGCCCTTACGCGCTTGTGGTAGCAGCTGGACATGTTTGATGTCCATGAATGGAGTTGCAGTGGTGATGCTCAATTATATAGAAAAATAGTTGAGAAAGAAAGGACCTATGAATTTTTGCTCGGCCTGATAGATGCATTTGAAGACGTAAGAGGAAGAATTATGGGACTAAAGCCACTGCCATCGTTGTTTGAAGCATTCAACATGGTAAAATGTGAAGAGAGCAGGAAGCAACTCACTCAGAATGTATTTACACCATCAGAAAACTCTGCCTTGACAGTGCAAGGCAGTAATGTACCTGAACCAAGAGGAAGGAAGAATTCAAAAGGCTGGTGTGATCATTGCAACAAAAATGGTCATACAAGGGACATATGCTGGAAGCTGCACGGCAAACCGGCTAATCTAAAACAAAGAAGAAGACCTGAAAGCAAGAGCTATTCTGCAGTAGTTGATGAGGAGAAGAATGGAGAAACCTTAAGCCGGGAAGAGTTACAAGTACTCAAACGGATCCTTGAGAGACACAATAACTCATCCGTGACTCCAAAGGCGAATCTGGTAAAGTTAGGTAATTCTATCATAGCTCTAAATGCCATAATGACCAATGATAATACTTGGATCGTTGACTCAGGAGCTACAGATCATATGACCGGTAACAAATCTTTATTCCAAACTTTATAGTATTGTCACCACGAGAACCTAAAGGTTAAAGTTGCAAATGGAATATTTTCCAAAGTCTGTGGTGTTGGAACTGTCAAAATGCTTGAGAAATTAGAGCTGCAGAATGTTTTATTTGTTCCAGAATTGGCATGTAATTTGCTTTCAGTAAGCAAAGTAACTAAGAGTCATCAATGTAGAGTGATCTTTGACGATGTTGGTTGTGTTTTTCAGGATTTGACAGCGAAGAGGAGGATTGGCGTTGCTAAGGAATGGGATGGACTCTATTATCTTGAAGGCACGGATAAATATGTGAGCAAGGCGTTATTTAGTTCAGATTCCTTGAATAAAGATGTATTACTGTGGCACTCTAGGCTAGGCCACCCCAATTTTGATTATATGAAGCACTTGTTTCCAAACTTATTTAATAAGAATTTAGCTCCACTTTTGTGTGAAACCTGTCAACTTGCCAAACAAACAAGAACTTCCCATCCCAAACAATCTTATAAACCAACAGCACCATTCGCCCTAATACACAGTGACATTTGGGGACCCACAAGAATTAAATCAACCTCTAATGCTAGGTGGTTTGTGACTTTTATTGATGACCACACTCGAGTGACTTGGGTATACTTGATGAAAGAAAAATCTGAAATTCTTAGAGTTTTCAAAAGTTTCCACGCATTTATAAAAACTCAGTTTCAAGGAGTAATTAGAATATTACGAAGTGACAATGGACGAGAATACCTTAGTACAGCCTTTAAGGAATTCCTTAATCAATAGGGAATCCACCATCAAACCTCATGTACTTACACACCTCAACAAAATGGGATTGCTGAGAGGAAAAACCGACACCTCCTAGAAATAACTCGAGCCATTATGATTGCCCGAAATGTTCCAAACTCATTCTGGGGAGAAGCTATTCTCACTGCAACCTACCTAATCAATAGAATGCCCTCAAGAGTCCTAAACTACAAAACCCCTATCCAAAAATTGCTTGAAACCTACCCCAATTCACCCTTAGTCTCAGACATTCCCTTGAGAGTATTTGGCTATGTAGTATACATACACCATAATGATGGTAACAAGCTTGAGCCCCGAGCATTAAAATGTATCTTTCTTGGTTATTCCCCATCTCAAAAAGGATATCGATGCTATTACCCGACAACAAAAAGGGTGTATGTCACTAAAGATGCTGTTTTTTCTGAGGACGATGCTTATTATCCCAAAATACCCATTCAGGGGGAGAATTATGACATTAACGAATGGCTAACTCCAGATTCCACTACTAAACCAATGCAAATAGAATCTGCAACACACCTAAACATCGACATCCCTGAACCTGAGCCAATAGACAACCTTGAATCAACAATCCCACAACACCAAAACTCTCAACCTAACCACACCAACCTGGGAACCAGTGCGGAAAATGACATAGGGGTGGACCAGCAGCAAAACACCGAGTCAGATGATGTAGACGAGCAACAAGAAACTGGAATCCCTCCCATTCCAAGGCATGACCAGGATTCTGACTCAATGTTAAATCCTGATGATCTCGGTTGGCCTATTGCTCTCAGAAAAGGTGTAAGATCTTGTACTCGGCATCCAATTAGTAAATTTGTTTCATATGATAAATTATCACCGAGAATGCAGGCATTTACTACAAATCTCTCAAATGAGAGGATACCAAGGACATTCCATGAGGCAATCGAAAACCCAAATTGGAAGCTTTGAAGAAAAACAGAACATGGGAAATCACTGATCTGCCCCCAGGAAAGAAGACAGTGAGTTGCAGATGGGTATTTACCATAAAATACAATCCAGATGGAAGCATAAGTATAAGGCCAGGCTTGTAGCCCGGGGATATACACAGTCCTACGGAATTGACTATCAGGAAACCTTTGCCCTAGTAGCAAAACTTAACACCATTAAGGTCCTCCTATCAGTGGCAGCAAATCTAGAGTGGCCTCTCTACCAGCTAGATGTAAAAAACGCTTTTCTAAATGGGGATCTCAAAGAGGAAGTATATATGGAGATACCAGCTGGATTACAGAATTCCAGTAATCGTTCTCCAAAGGTTTGTAAACTGCAGAAGTCGTTGTATGGGCTGAAACAATCCCCTCAAGCTTGGTTCGGGAGATTTTCTCGTACCATGAAAAAAATGGGATACTCACAAGGCCAATCAGATCATACCTTGTTCATAAGGCATGCAGGCAACCGAATAACTGTCCTTATAGTATATGTGGATGATATTGTAATTATAGGAAATGACGAGGATGCCATAAGAAGATTGAAGAAATCCTTGGCAACTGAGTTTGAGATGAAGGATCTGGGACAACTAAGATATTTTCTCGGGATGGAGATCGCTAGATCTAAAAAAGGAATTAGTGTCTCCCAGAGGAAGTATACTCTTGATTTACTGCAAGAGACTGGGATGCTTGGAGCCAAACCTGCAGAAACTCCCATGGAGGCTGACTGTAACTTAGAATACAAAGCGGATGGTATACCTGTCGACACAGGAAGGTATCAAAGGCTAGTAGGAAAACTTATCTACTTAGCTCATACTCGTCCAGATATAAGTTATGCTGTAGGGGTAGTAAGTCAATTCATGAATAAACCCCAAGAGCATCATATGGAAGCTGTTCAGAGAATTCTGCACTACTTAAAAATGAATCCAGGAAAGGGATTGTTTTTTGGAAAGGATGGGTCTAGAAGTATAGAAATTTATACTGATGCAAACCATGGAAGATCGTGGTTGGATAGAAGATCCACCACAGGGTACACTACTTTCTTGGGGGGCAACCAAGTGACTTAGCGAAGTAAGAAGCAACCTGTGGTCTTTAGGAGCAGTGCTGAAGCAGAACTAAGAGCCTTGGCTCTCGGAGTCTGTGAAGGGATATGGATAATTAGAGTTCTAAAAGAACTGAGACTCATGCACAATGCACCAATGAAACTATGGTGTGATAGTAAGTCAGCTATAGAAATGGCTAGAAACCCTGTGCATCATGACAGGACAAAACATGTTGAAATTGATAGACACTTCATCAGGGAGAAAATTGAAGAAGGCACCATCAAATTGTCCTACATCAGAACCAAAAGTCAAGTAGCAGATTTATTTACTAAGCCATTACCAAGAGATTCATCTGAAGGACTAAAGAGCAAGCTGGGAATGGTCAACATTTATTCTCCAGCTTGAGGGGGAGTGTTGAAAGACAAAGCCCAAGGCCCAAGCCAAATAAACTTAGTTTTACTTATTAATTAGTTTTCAGTTACTCATTTATCTTTCCGTCTTAGATCAGATAGGGATAGATAGCAGTATCTTATCTTTAGTTATCCTTGTTCGGTTATATATATATGATGTATTCCTTCTCATTCAATAATATAAGACATACAGAATTATTCTGTTAACTTCAATCTCCATTACAAGATAAGCAAAAATAACTTGCGCACGCTGAAGGAAAGTATTCCGTGGTGTTTGTCATCGGAGACAACATAATTCCATTTCTTTTTCTAGGCGACCGTGACAGCATTTTGGGTGTTTTTAATTAAACAAATGCCTCCTATTCTTTCTGACTTCATTTTATATGCCTCTTTATACCCTACATACATCAAGGTTGGCATCATATCCTGTCAATCCCAACAGGAAGTTACAATGTCGGGGTGGTATATTGTTGGGCAGTAAAGAAGGTTCAGGCAGCTGGGCGGACATAGATTTGCAAGATCATCTTAAATTACAAGGACATAAGGATTTCAACAACTAGGCCATAACTCAAGGTAAGGGCTGCGATTCAACAAACACGTTGGGCATAATTTGTGTGGCTAAAATGAAATTCTAAGAACTGAGAAAAGAAAAAAAATCTCAACATTTATTGGTCTCACCAAAATCTAATTCATCCAGAGAAAATAGACAACTCAACCAACTGCTTAAAATATAGCATTTACCTACACCCAGAGTATATAAAAAATACTTTAGCAGATGCATATACATGTGTACAGATGCCAGCTACAAACCTGGACCAGGGATGGATTAAAAAGAACATCTGGAATCTTGAATCTATCAGCTCCAATTTCAATTGTCCTGTGGTATAACAAGTAAATACGATCAAAACAACAAATGGAAAAAGCCATAAACTAGAGGCAGAAAGTAGCTAATAAAGCACAGACATCATTGCAAATACACACACAGCAGAGACTAGAAATGGGAACATCTAACATCAGCATAGCTATTCAATTGTCATCATAATTCCTATGAGAAGAATTAACTTGGACTCACTGGCCATCAGGAAGTTCATATGGGGTCATTGGAATGTTTGAGTATGCACTTTCTGCAACAGAAAAGGAAGAATAAGGAATGTCAAATACAAGATTAATTATGACCATCTAATTTAAGATAGCCATGAAGGATTAACTGAAAAGGAATATATGTTTGTCAAAGCAATGAAATGTCTTTTGTTTCTGGATAAGGGACAGAGCAACAAAAACTCATTAAATATGATCTATCAATGCGAAGCAATAAAGAACAAGTAAATAAAATCATGTTATCGAGGACGAATGTTTTGAAAAGTCTAGCTAACATGTAAAATGTATAAAAATTAAAGCCAATGCCATGATATGTAAGGCAGTTTATCTCAGAGAAATCAATGAATATGCTGCAAAAAAATCAACAGAATTCAAACATGACATGAAAACAGGCACACAAACCATCATATGGAGTATCAGGAGCTCGGCACACACATTCCTTGATATCGCTAGCAATCACCCTCTTCGCAGAGAGAAAAGAAAGAGTCAGCAACTATCATTAAAAAATTAAAGACAAATTATTTGGTAATCCACATACCTGAGAGTAAAGTTTGTAGCTTTCAGTTGTATTGGGAAAATCAACATCTACAGTCTGTAAGCAAAAAGACAAATTGTTCACCTAAAGTAATGTAGCAGCAATATATTAAATTCAGTGTTTACACTTATGGAGCTAAATGATACAAAAGTTCAAAATAAAAAAATTCTGGGTTATGAAATTGGGCACTGTTGCCGTGAAGGCATCAATGAAACTAGATTTTGAAATCCTGTCCTGCCAAAATTTGAATTTTGGACAAAGAATGGAAAAGAAAACCATAATGGTTTGTTTATACAGATAAACAAAATATTACAAGAAACAAGTTACGCTATTCACAAGTAAATAAAATGCAATCTTGATATACCTGAAACTCTCCAGGCCGGATTTCCTTTCTCTTAAAGGAATACCGGGGTTTTATCTGAGATAACAGTTAAAAAAAAAAAAAAATTCAATGTTCAAATAAAAAATATAGCAACTTTGCTTCAAATGGACATTGGAACAGTAGAAAAAAATCCATTATTTGCCACTCACCAGAATACCTTTACTTTCCAAACTTTTCATCAAGCAATCCGTAAGAAACTCTCCTCCAATAGGAGAAGTTGCAACTGCCTGTTGTAAAAATTAATACATGATACAATGAGATAGTAACATTTGCCCCCAAGGAAGAATGAAAGGCAGGATGCAAGAATAGTGCATGCGAAGAAATATTAGCAAACAAATAAGATTCCCTTATTGACAGTGTCTGATGAAGTGGAATTTGCATCCGAGCTTTCACATATATGTAGACTGCCTTAGTCTTACAAATCATCAGAGTATTATTACCATAGCAATAAAATTCATGCGTTTTATATGCTAAAATTGTATTAATGGAGACTAAATGAATAGAAACCCTTATATACAAGTTATTTACTCAAATATAATTGCTCAACTGTTGTCTTGCGTCATAACAAATATCATTTACGATTCATCTTTTATAATTGTTTGAACAACGTTCACATATATATATATACATATATATTTATAACCCGCTCCAATAATTAATTTTTATATCAAACCTGTCAGTGGTCAAGCTAAATTTTGAAACTTGGTTATTGGTGCATATAAAGAAATGAACAGTAAATCAAAACTTCTCAGAAGTAATTTAGATAATGAGCAATACCTTTTGAAGAACATAACCATCATGGACAGGTGCAACAGTAGTTGATCCTCCACCACTGAGTGATTAAAATAATGAGGAAAAACTACTCATCAACAATGATTCCAGCATTATATTGCAGTATCTTAGAGAAAATAACATAAAATGACAAGCATGTTCCTTGGAAGATACCCAATTCCCCAATTTATTCCACTTTGAATCTTAATGGAGTTCTCATGTTTTCTTTAGACATATATAACCTTTCATCCACGTAGCATTAGGTAGAAATAAGACATTCAAGGGAAAAATAGAGAAATCATCACTAAATGCTGGAGAATGTGTGTGTGCGTGTGAGGGTATCTTGAAATCTAACAACGCAAGAACAGAGATCCACAATCAGATCAGGTATTTCAATTAACATATTTCCAAAGAACAGTATCCAAACTACTAGTCAGACCTATGACATCTCTTACCCATCAACGACTAATGCGGTGGCACGCCCTGATGCAAAAGATGTAAGAACCTGGTGTTAAACAATGAACCCTTATTAATCAATTCCTTAAAATTGTCCATCATATCAAATATGAAGCTAGAAATAGATTTTCAATAACAATCATTGTTACGCTTCAACAAGGAGGTATAGAGAAGTGGAGAACTATTTACTTACAGCATTCTTGGCCAAAAACAAAGCAGGCACTCTGTACTTCTCAAACATTAGTTCTGCCGTCCTATTAAAATACAGAACAAACTAAACTGTAAGCGTAGATGAACCAAACTGAAAATACTTAACAAGAAATAATCTGGTTGTACTACAGATAAAACCAAATCGAAAGGAAAGAAACAAGGCTAGAATACCTTTCTCTCTGTTGTTGAGTGTTAGAAGAAGGTTCTGCAAGTAGCATCGGATGCTCTTTAGGATCAATCAAAAGGCATTCCCTAAAAGTATCATGACCAGTCACTAGTTGAGAAATTCTTGGATATAAAGGAGGTAAAATTATATCTGGAAACTTAACAGGCAACAACAATGAGGAGAGAGGGGGGCACCCATCATTTATCATCAAACACAGAACAGAAGCTGTTGCGCCAAATTTTAAACAGAAGAATCATCACTATTACAAGAAAATCATTAAAAACCTGAAAGCATGATCCCATATGCTATCAACAATATCCCAGTCAGCAACAATGCCATCTTTCAACGGTGACAGCACCTGATGGCAAGACATAAATGCATGAATCACTGTAAAATAACTAAAGAAGGCTATCTAAAATAAGAGGTGATCACGAAGGACTACCTCCATATGGTCTCTGCGGTATCCCAAGGACTGTGATCCCACATACAATTTGCGCTTTCCTTTGGTTTTGTCAGAATCAGGATTTCTGGTATTGTTTTTCGAATCCGCAGAAGAAGCAGAGTTCTTTTCAGCATTATCAGGTTCATCAATGTCCATCTGATCAATTGCTCCAACAACCTAAATAAATACAAGTGGAAAAAACTATAAGACATTATACGGACCATCACTCTTAAAAATATCCATTGAATTTCTGTGTCCCCTGATGAACTTTAAATCATATACATTATTTTCTGGGAAGAGGTAAAAGCTAATCAAAACAGAGAATGTCAGAGCTCAGTAAAGCAGCTGAGACTCCTCCAGAGAAATAATTAGTAAAATAAGATTAAAAGCACTCGAAACACAGTAAAACTCTAACATTTTGGCGAAACAGAAAAGACATTAGAAACAGAAGAAAAAAGGAAAAAAGCGAAAATGAGAAACAAGGAAATCAATACTTACGGAGGGAAACACGGCCTTGGGAGCATCTTCGCCAGCATAACCAGCTTTGCAAGTGTGGGAGCCCAAGTCAATCACAATTGCCGATACTTCGTCTGTGAATCCCCAAAACAGAAAACCACAATGCGCGATAAGGAAAAAATTATTCAGAAATAAGAACCAGAAATAATTAGATAAGAATTTTACAAACAAAAAAATAGTATACTCACCACCACCATACATGACTGAAGTTTTTTGTGGTTCCAAAGAGAGAATTAGGGTTTTAAAAGGGTTTTAACCTTTCCCTATAAAATTTTATTAGGGCTTTCTAAACACTGAGATTCAGGCGAGAAGATAGCTCGGGAGCTAAAACCCACCGACGAATGACTTTCCGGCCGCCGTTCCGGCGAAATTGACGGTGGCAACGGGCCAAGTAGAGGTGGCAGGAGGAGAAGGTAGCTGCTGTATGGGAGTGAATATTCAGGAAAGAACTGTCTTGGATCCGACTTTGGGCTCCAATGACATGGCCCTGTTTTTCCCCATGGGGTCAATCCGAATTTGGCTTCTTCAGTCCAAAAAATAACCTAATTGGTCTTGAGTTTGGATTCGTTTTTATACTTTTAAAAAATATAAAATATGTATATAAAAAATTGTTTATCCTGACTTACATAAAAATATTTTTTTAAAAATGTTTATGGCTACTTCCAAATGCCCCCACTCCTGCTCCTTTTTCTTTTTGGAGGAAATGAAACTGTCAACCTTTTTTTTTATCAGCTATTAATTTGGTCCTCATAATTTATTTATCATATATCATATCCTTATAACTCAATATATATAGGGCTAAAGTAGAAGTTGTTTTTATGGTTTGAAAACATGCAGGGAAAATGAAAACATTTCTTTTCCGAGGAACAAATGGTCTATTTTAAACTTTTTGGTTGATCATGAAACTAATTGATTCTTTACATCGTTTTCAAACCATATGGACTGTTTTCATGTAATTATGAAATTGTGGGGATGTAATTGATAATAAACAAATCACATAAATCAAATTGATCATTGAGAAGAAATTCAAGAACTAAAATTTTTCTCCTTTTTTTTCCATGAAGTTAGTACCTCTCAAAATCGTATACATATTTTTTTGACCATGTATTGTGTATATAAATAAAGGGCGTATTCATATTTTATAGTTTGTGAATTATATGTTAATAAGCATTCATTATTGGCCTATGCTTGAGAATCATGTAAAAAGTAAATAAAATACAAAATAATATTTACCTATTCAAGAAAAAATAATTATAAACTATTGTTTTGGTTTGAAATAAATGGATGTGAGGAGAGATTTTATGCTAGTCTCCTTATTAATTTATAAAATTTTGGAGGGGAGTGGAATTTTTATTTCAATATCTTAAAAGTAGAAAACGCACGCCCATCTAAAGTGCTGTGCATGAAGAATGTTAGATTTAAGGTTTTGATGATAATAATTTAAGTAAGTTCTGGTTTAGCATGTTGATCGATCACTTGTTCGATCAAAAATTAATCGATCTTGTGTCAGATAAATTGTCATTGTTTGCTAGTAAGTTGGCAGTAGGTTTGATTGATAAACTAATAGATAATTCAAATTTTATGAGTTGATCGATCACTTGATCGATCATCATTAACACTGAGTTATATAAAAGCTTGCAGAAAATTATCGATCAATTAATTGATAATCAAATTTTCTATCAGCAGTCAGAAAAATCTGTACAATTCTGGTAAGCTTTTATTAATCATATGATCGATCAACGTGTTATCGATGAAAGCACAGAGAAATGGTAAAGTCTTCTTACTCACTTAGTATTCTAGTTAATTCATCATTTATCGATCACTTTATCGATCAATAATTAATCAATAACCTGTTTTGATATTGCTTAAATAAATTACTGGTTTATCGATATTTTTACTCTATCTAGGTATGTTGTCAGGATCCTTAATCAATCAATTGATCGATCATCCAAACTTCTGAAACTTCTGTTTTCACATAACGTGATCGATCAAGCCTTTTCTGACCTATTTAAACTATGTTCTTCTATGATATTTTATCGATCACTTAATCGATTAAGTTTTAATTGATCATTTACTCGATAAAGTATTCGATCAACATCCTTGAAAATCCATTTCCCTCTTACTTAGTTTTATCGATAATATGATCAATCAAACAATTCTCAATCACTTGTTCAGTCATTGTATCAGTTCATTTCATAACAAGCTTTTCACGATGATTTCAAAATCTTTTATCCTTTTATCTTTAAGCTTTTCTTAGCCTTCCTTTTACACATAATCCTCTATTAAAAGGATTTAAAGGCACAGATGAATCTAAAAGTTTTATTTTTGCAAAAATTTCTTCTGAAGTCACTGTATTAATTTCTCATCGTTTATCAATCACTTACTCGATCATCTGTTGATCCATAAGCTTATCGATAAATGTACATATATACATATATGTGACTAAGGTTTTCTCTGTAATTAATCGAAAACTTGATTGATCAACTACTTATCGATCAAGACATCGATCAAGTATGTTCAGTTCATCTTTAAAGTACCTGATGTTTGATTCATTGCTTTCCTAATTGGTATATGAATATCAATGATCATTATTTGTTCAGTTACTTTTACAAGTTTCCTTTTGAAAGAGAACTCACTTGTTTCGAGTATTGTTACAGATTACAAAGCAAGTTCAACAGTTACTTAGCAGCCTGTAACCTAACATGTCAGAAAAATTAATGATGAACTGCCGTTGTAATTGTCGAACACATGCAATTGATTTTTTCAATGGCTAAAAGCTCTCTAGCCTAACAGTTAATTAAACGTCTCCAACTATAAAAGGTGCGAAGAGCATTAAATGAAGTATTGAATACACGAGCTACCATCTGCTGAAATACTTACTGTTGTATTCAATACTCTATTTTTCTTTCACCGAGCATTAGTGTTCACTATTCATTTACTCTGTAAGAGAGTTTGCTATATCTCTTTACTCATCTTCTAAGAGTAACTCAAGAGTATGGCCTCTTGAGAGGGATTGTAACCTTACGGGTAGTAAGGGGGAGTGATTGAGAAAATCAATTACTATACTGAGGCGCTAAGAGCCCCTTTAATCTTGGGATCATAGTGGAAATCTCTGAGGTGTTCTGAGGACTGGATGTAGGTCAAGTGGTTAAGACCGAACCAATATAAATATTGTGTCTTCACTCTGCATTGAAATCCTTCTAACTCAACCTTATCTGTTTTATTTACATCATTGTTCCATTATGTCAAAATTTTTATAACTCACCTAATTTACCCCCTTCTTGGGTGAAGCTGCCACTAACAAAGAACTATTCTAGCTCACTTGCCTCTATTCCAATTAAATTAGATGTTACATAAATTCTAGGGAAAATTAGTCTCCCAATGCTTATAGTTTTCTTCAATTTTGAATCAGGTCCTTGAATTATTTTTTCTTTTTATTATATCCTTTAAGTTTTTCTTGTTAGATTTATTGGTCCTTCTGTTAAGAAGTCTATTAAAAAGACATTATAATGTCATCTTCAGAGCACATTTAATCCCAAAGTCGATCCCTATACCCACCTTTTACTTCCTCGCTTCCCCTGTTTCATACCTTGATGGCAACACCAGTATTTTCTTCTTTTGGGGAGTCTAGGTGCATCAAGAATCCCAAGTTTCTTCAACACGTATGTGTGAATTTTTTTTTTTTGTTATGATAGAGAGAAGTCCAGTGATATCATCCTTATACTCACCTGTAAACCATTGAAGTACACACCACTTTAAGGCGAGTAGTTTTCTTGTATTATAAGTCAACTTGTAGTAGAAATCTAACAACCAATATACAAATTCTTTTTAAGGCGAGTAGTTTTTCTTGTATTATAAGTCAACTTGTAGTAGAAATCTAACAACCAATATACTAATTCTTTTTTATAATACATGTTTGATAACAGTAATCAGAAGCTTATGTAATCTATGAGTAATCGTGGGACGGCTAAATCAATGGCTGGAGTTTTGTTATATGACTTGTCAGGAGCATATGTATAATTCTGTTGTATCACCAACACATGGGTTCCCTTCCTCTCCAGAAATTTATACTTGCGCTACACTCAAATTTTTTATGATGGGGTCCATTCTATTAGCCTGGGTAAAAAAAAGAACACACATTGCTCACAATACTAAAGGGCATTCACATTTTATTTCAATTGCCTTTTTTTTTGTTTTGGGTTTGTGAGACCTCTCAAAGCACCATTTGTTTTCAAGGTTCGTTGGAAGGAGCGTCTATGGTGTTAGGTTTCTGCTTTTTGGTGAGAGAGTCTAGAAAGAGGATGGATGAAGAGATACGCTAGGTTTTTGGTTTTCAATAAGAGAGTCTGAAAAGGAAGATGGATGAAGAGGCTAGGGGTCGGTAGGGTCTAGATTGTGGGGAGGAGAATGACTAAAGACGTTTTGGGAAAGAGAATGAGGAAGTGAGGGGCTATTGGAGGTTGATGTTAAGATCAAATAGTGCTACAAAGATGGTGTTGTGATGGTCTCTTTAATGGACTTCTTAATGGAAGGACCAGTAAATCTAACAACAAAAAACTTGAAGGATCTAATAAAAAGAAAAAATAATTTAGAGACTTGCTTCAAAATTGGAGAAAACTATAAGGATTGAAAGATTAATTTTCCCTAAATTCTATTGCCTTTATTCCAATTGAATTAGATATCACGCAAACTCTATTGATATTACTGATGAATGAAATTGACTCCCCTTTCCTTTCTTACATTGTTAAGATTATTAATTTAAATAAGATTTGTTTCAAGCTCCTTTTTACAACCCACAAGGTTCATACGTGAAGAATCCTATGGCCTCGGACCGTTAAGTAAATATTCTTCAAAATACAGTAATTCAAAAGTATGAAGGAGACAGTTAGTTATGTAGGTACAAAACATAAGTCCTAGCATGGCAAATTATACAGTCATTACAGACCCAAGCCATAAGAGGCCTACTAGGCTGTGCCCTCTTATGTCTCTGGCTGCTTCCTTTCACAATGGACAATATTGAAAAGCTTTGCTGAAACAGTGAGACTAACAGGGTGAGACATAAAGTCCTAGTAACTATGGCCCACTTTACAACATATACAAACAGGATAGTAAGTAGGTGAACTAATGCCATACATAAATACCTTAAGTTAAAAATATATAAATGCATATGCAACAACCAATACATTTAGTTTGTGCCCTTCCATCTGCCGTACTCCTCTTTATGACTCCTTGACATGGATCCGAACCATTCGTACAAAGTAACCTAGCCAAAAGTCACTCTACTCACATTGGTTTAATAGGTCCCCCTTGCCTGTGGTTCGACCAAGCCAAAAAGGTATCTACTCAAGAGTTCTATCCTGATTCTAGGACAAGAAAAAGGTAGAACTACAAGGGTTTAACAAGAAGCCAAATGCCTAATCATAGTGTTGGCACAACCTACAGGCTTCAAGAACAATTATCCTCCACATATGAACCCTATACATATATATAACATAACAAATTAATAATACAATTAACAACATAATAGAGGGCATATTCCGAAACATTCCCTTTGCAACACCACCAGGCACAACCACCAATACAAATATACAATAATAGTAAAATACTACTAACTCACCAATATTTAATATATAACAAAATATATACTTTTCCTTCATAATGCTTTAACGGTAAGTCAAAATAGTTTGAAATGATTTAGAAAACATTTTAATCCACAGTGAGCATATAAAGCAAAGTAACCTTGGTTACTTCAACTTCAAGCTTAGTACTTGGCTTGAACACAAGGCACTGCTCCACAAGCATGGACACACGCCAATCTATATCACCATATGGATTATAGTCAAACACAAGTAACAATTAAAATACAAAACTCAAAAACATCAAATCTCACATCCCGCAACAACTCTTATGATCCAACTTTCCTAACTTATAATCAAAACTCTCAATCCAAAGTTGTAGTCATCAATTCCTTCATCCAATTAACTTATTAGACTCCTTGAATTACCTTAACAATAATATATTCAATTGATCCTAAGTCACATACTTAGAATTTTTAACCTCTAACCTACCTAATATTGAAAAAGCCATCAATATCAACAATCTAAATCGCTCAATACTCTTATCTATTCTCAATAAAAAAAAACACAATCAACAAAACACCATTTTAATCTCCACATTATCAAAACTCAACAAATCCTACTTCCAATATCAAATCTTAACCTCTAAATTCCATATAAATCAAAATCTAGCAAAACTAAACCAATTAAGCCTCTTATCTAATCCAAATAACTCTAAAAAACCTAAAGGATTCAGTTAAATGCTAAAATTTTTTGCAATCCTCAAGAATCATAAAAATATCGACTTTCAAATTTGAGAGAAACTAAGAGAAAAGACTAGAAAATAAGTTAGAATTACTTGAATGTTTATAAGCTCTCCCTAAGGCTAAAAACTACAAACCTTAGCATAGCTCCTTCGCTTCTCCTCCCTTTTTTTTCCCTGTTTTTTTTACATTTCTAATGTTGGTTTTTATCAATGTTTTGCGGGTTCGTCATACCTTTTGCCGTGATGAAAAATACAGTGGCTTTAATAATTTGAATTTCAAGTGTGATTGCTGTGTCAAACTTAACCGTTCACTGCAACGACTTCATAGAAGCAATCAGGTCTCCCCTTTATGATATTCGTCGAAGCTACAGTGAAAAACATAGAAAGTATCTTTCTTTCCCCTTCTATGCCATTTGCTGAGGTGAACTTCTCCTCCTATTGCAGAGAAAAACATAGAGCCACAAACTCCCTCAAAACAATCTCTAACTTACCTTTTTGCTTATCCACCTCAAACACCATTAGCACCTCAAGATCATAGTACAATCAAGCTTAATTACTTCTAAATCCTTGATTAAAAGCTAGGATGTTACAAGTGGCAAGACCTTGAACATCAATCCTTTATTTTTAGATACATGACTTCAGTCTTGATCTTGTACGCTCCATCAAAAAGGCTTATTTTGTAATGCTAGTTCTCTTAAGCATGATTACTTAGCCAAATCATCCATTTTAAATATTGGTATAGTAGAAAAGAGAAAAAGTTATGCAAAGAGTACTACGGTTAAAAGTTTTAACTCAACTTCAAATGTTAACCAAGGTAGAAAAGAGTTTAGCTGACCATTTGAAAATACTATCACAATTATAAAAAGTACCATCATTAATTTAATAAGACAACTATGATAGAATAGGATAAAACCTAACTTCAAAGTGCCTATTATCAAAGAGACAAAATCCTTCTTAATTAACTTATCCATGAAAGAAAAGAGAAAACTAATATTCAAAGGCTATTATGAATGATAGAATTGTTCCAAAACGATTGCATACCAAACCATGATAGACAAAACCTAGCTTGTGTAACATAATTATAGAAATCAACCCCTGTTTAACATTAGAATATAACAAATAGGCCTTGAGTTTCATGAAACCCAGAATGCAATTCACAAACAAGCCCAACTAAATCCATTTTGAATAATATTCATCACAAATTGATATCAATGTATTCAACATTCTCAAGATCAATATGTGGATTCAAAAATATCATGCA
>NW_021632336.1:0-62424 GCF_004799145.2 Neltuma alba | reverse complement strand
TTGTTGGGTGTGAGGTGTGCGTGGGTCGCCTGCTAGAGGCTGCTTGTTCATCACAAGTCCGAGCTACTCCGCCGTCTGCTTGTGCATTTGAGCTGTGCGTGAGATCTTGGCTTCCCAGTGCAATCCACCGTCAGATCTACCTCTAGCAGCCTTTGTTGGTTTGATCTGTTACGGTTGGACGGTTAAATTTTTATCTTGCTTTTCCGGTTTGATCCCCTGTGCTTGAATTTGCTGTCGTCCTTACTCGATGGTGGAAGCCTGAAAATTAAAACCATTTCTGGGTCAAAGCGCTCCTCTGTGCTGCTCGCCGTTAGTTCTTTTTTTTTCCCCTTCTGTTTTTTGTGGTCCTCTGTTTTCTTCTGCAGTGGTCTGAATGAATTTTTCCCCCTTCGTGCTTTTAGTCATCTTGTCTGAGCTCTTGAGGTGGATTAATGCTATCTGTTGAGGCAATGGATCTGCTTAGTTGACATTTTGGTGAATATTTTTGTGGCTCTCGTCTCCTTCCCCTTCCTCTATATCTGTTAAGTTATTTACGGTGGTTTTTCATCGTATGTTCAAATGGTGGATTGAATATTATAATACAGTATTGATCCCGGTGCTGAGATATGTTCGATTTAGTTCATTGCCATGGCGCGTTAATTGAGCATATGAAGGGTGAAATATTGTGATGATCATTCTGGATATGTGATTGTGTATATTGTATATGAGATTGTGTATACTGATCATTTGGTTGCAATGCGGCTAGAATTTGAAAGAAAAATGTACAAAATTTATAGTTTGTTGGTTGTAAATCCAATAACCTCAATTTGCAATTTCATATGAGAAAGACTTCCCCATTAGTAGCAAATGCTTATCCATAAGCAGGGAAAATTCTATGTCAAAATTAAAAGGCTTGTTCTTCCAAATATTTAATTTTTATGACTTCTGTGGCTTTATATGAACACCTTGTATAAACTAAAGAAACTAATTTTAAAACTATTTGTTTGTCCTGTTAATTAAGGTTTTGATAGCGCAATTAACTACTAAATTATCTTCCCTAATTAAGTTATATTAAAATATGGCATCTCCAATTCAAAGATGAACAATTATTTTTCAAACAATAAGAAAAATAATTAATAAATTCAGTTTTGAAAAAAAATTTCACAATCAATTACCACCAGAGAATAGTGAATATTGATATTGTGATTATATATTTATAATTTAAAAAAATTTTGAATGAGAAAACCAAACCGCTTATGCAATTAAAATGTCTTAATTAATATTTTATAACTTCATAATAATAATTGGAGTTTTGATAACAAAAACATATACAATAATATTAAGAAAATAATATACATGTCTGTTTGGTTAATACGTATGCATTACATAATATGGCTTTTATTATTACATATTTAGGGTTGGTTGATTCAGCTAGTCTTATCTCAAACAAAGGGCATAGAGAAATGGATAATGATAAGGGAAAAGCAACATGGGATCATTACACAACAAAAATTCTAATCGATGTTTGTGCCAAGCAAATAGTGCATAAGGAACGACAAGAAACATCGTATACAAGGCCCGGTTGGAGGAAAATTGAAAAGAATTTTCAGGAAAGGAGCAAGAAAAAATATGATAGGAGGCAACTGAAAAATAGATCTGATATATTGAGAAAAGATTAGAAGTTGTGGGAAAAACTGATGTCTGGAGAGACTATAGCATTGGTTATGATGCAGCCACAAATAGGTGTTAGCCTCTAATGAGTGGTGGCAACGAAAATTATCGGTAACTATTTGCATTGGTTGAGTTTTAATTTTGAATATCAATTTAGACATCGCTTAATTATGCCTAATTAAGTTCATGTAGGTAGACCCCAATTTTAAGAAATTTAGACATCAGGGGTTGAGGTTTGCATCAGATCTGATTAAAATATTCAAAGATGTTGTGACTTCAGGAGAGTATATGTATACACCATCAGCCTCGCAGCCTCAGTCAGCATTTGCTCCACAAGCTGACATAGAAAAGGAGGAGGATGTTTATAGAGTCGGGTTGGAACAGGAAGGTCGGGGGACAGTGAGGATGAAAATTTTGGTGTTGACCCAACAGCCAGTGCAGGGGTCACAAATGACTTCACCGGTTGCAACTTAAACAACCTGTGAGTATTGGATCAAGTGGCTCAAGAAGCTATAGAAAGAGGAAGAGGGGTGAGACGCCTGATGCAAATAAGAAGAAAAATGTTGTTGCGTCTACTAAAATTTTTGATAGCCTTAGTGTTATAACAATTGCTTCTGACAAGTGAGCAGCAGTATTGGTTGAAGATCCCAACTAGTTGACATGGTTTTGGCACACTTGGCTAGTCTTGAGGAGCTTAATGGTGACAATCAACTATATTATGCATATGCCAATATGCTTATATGATTGAGGTGGGCTAGGTGAGCCTATTTGGGGTTTATGTATGATAGAAGCAAGTTGTTGGCATGGTTGATACAGGCATCACAAGATCCAAACACATGGAAGGGACCTGTAGATTAGGATTTAGTTTAGGACTCAGTTGTTTCACTATTTTATTGCACTTGTTAACTTGAACTGATTGCTATTTTAACTAGAACTGATATTGCCTGTTGTAGGAACTTTATTAATGACTATGTAATATATTTACACTAATTTCTGCTTGTCATCTATGTGTTTAGTTTTTTTGTTTGTAGTATGAAAACTATTTACACTTTGTTTAGTGTAGTCCTTATAATGCTTACACTTTGTTGTCATCATAGTTACAGGGTTAATTCTAGAAATGACTAATTGGAATGATAATTCACCGTGGAATGAAGATACTTTGCGAAATTGGAATAACAATTCATAGTCGAATGAAGATGACCATTCAACACAGTTATCCATGATTAATGATGAATTAACACAATATGAAGTAGTAGGTGTATTAGTTGGTCATTATTGTGAAATGTATATGTTTAAACAACCATGCAGAACTAGTGAGTAGACAAGAAATTTATGGGTAGAAGGCATAAAGGGGCATGATGATTGATGTCATGAAATGTTTAGAGTGGATAAACATGTTTTCCACTCTTATGTACTAAATTGGAAGAACACGGTTTACGAAAGTCTAAGTACGTAGGAATTGAAGAAATGGTTGCAATGTTTTTAAACACGGTTGTCATGAACAATGCAATAGGATGATCCAGGAACGATTTTAACGTTTAGAGAAAACTGTAAGTAGCCACTTTCACAATGTACTATAAGCTTGCGTTAGCCTATAGAGCAAACTTATTCGACCCATAAATCCTACATTTTGTAGAACTCATAGAAAAATTGAGAATGATCCACGTTATTATCCATTTTTTAAAGATGCAACCGGAGCAATTGATGGCACTCATATAGCATGTGTTGTCCCCGCTACAAAACGAGACAAATTTATTGGCAGAAAGGGAGATCCATCACAAAATGTCATGGTTGTATGTATTGGGATATGTGTTTCACTTTTGTCTTGACAGGATGGGAGGGATCTACACATGATGCTCATATATTGACAGTGCTATTACAAATTCATCTCTAAATTTCCCTCATCTACCTCCTGGTATATGTTTATATGTTCCAGTCACGCATGTTTTTAATTATTTCATATTTTTATTCATTTCACAATGTCTCAAATTGTTTCATGAATCATTAGGGAAATAATACTTGGTTGATGTGGAATATCCAACACCAAATGGATATCTAGGTCCATACAGATCTGAGCTCTACCACCTTCTGGACTTCCAATGACAAGTAGGATTCCGAAATAGTAATGAAGCTTTCAATTATTATCATTTTAGTTTAAGGTACACAATAGAAAGAACATTCAGTGTTTGGAAGAATAGATTTCAAATCTTATGAAATATGCGTAGTTACGACTTCCAAACACAAGTGTATATGGTTTGTGCAATAATGGCCATTCATAATCTTATAAGGAGACATTCAAGCTCTGACTTCTTTTTTCAACAGGCTGAAAATGGTAATAACGTGAGCGAACATGATCGGGCTGAAGCTAGTCAACCATCGTCTTCAAATGTTACATCACAATCTTCATCGCATATGAATCGCATCCATGATGCAATCCGAGACCAAATTATCCATAGCTTATCGATTAATTAATTATGTAATATTATTTAGTTTCACTTTGTCGCAATACTGCAAATTGGAGTTCAAACATTTTTATCCATTCAAATATGTTTCGCTTTATGTCTACATTTATGTCTACAATATTGTTTTTCCATTTCTCTGATGTTTTCAAATTTAATTCACTCAATCAATTTCACTTTTCATATTAAATTAACAATAATTCATTGTATTATGTTAATTTATTTTTTATCATGTTTCACTTTATATTTAAAATTTTCTTATGATTTCTCTAAAGTTTTTATTTTAATTCACTCATTAAACTTTACTTCTTCATTATATTATCTCAATTCTTTTTATTTTCATGTTTCACGTTATATTTAAAATTATTTTTTTATGATTTCTCTAAAATTTTAAAATTTAATTCACTCATTAAATTTGACTTCTTCATAATAAATTATTTTAATTTCATTGTATTATGTGAAATTATTTTTTAATCATGTTTCATTATTTATTAAAACTCATGTCCATTTTGGTCATTTTACAACCAAACTTATTTTTACTCAACTATAATCTAAACAACCTTTTAACTAATCTCATTTTTATAAACTAGCTTTTCTGAATTCCAATTCAAACACAATTCAACTTATTCAGTTTAGCTTTTACCAACTTCACTTTTCCATAAGCTACTTTTTTAATAAGCTACGTTTCTAATTGCTGATCCAAATAGACCCTTAAATAATGAGCTTTTGTAACTCATGATTACTTTAAAAATTAAACTTAATATGTTAATGTTTAAGAATATTTTACCAATCTTCAAGATATCAATACTATCACTTTTTGTTAATGGTCTTAAGTTTAAAGAACTACTAATACACTTTTTAAAATTAAAAAATCAAACTGAAATCTTATTTAAAATTATATTTTAACTTTATTAATTTATTTATTGGAGGGAAAATTAAAGCACTACCTCCGCCGCGATAGGTGCAATTGCTCCGGCTGCTGCCACAGCAGTTGCCGTCGGAGGTCACCAGTGGAGATGCAACGGCGTCTACTCGTCACAGCTAGTGGATCCGTACGGTCCATTTTCGATCTTTATGCCTGCAAACATCAATTATTTTCAAAATAGATATTTCAATAATTTCTTATTTTTTGATGTTCTTTTACTTAATTTTAAAAATTGAAAAGAGCACATCACTGTTTTGCCTTGTTAAAAAAAAAAAGTTAAAGCGTAAATTTGTCTCCAACGAATTGGCTCAGGGCTGAAAATTTTTCAGTGTAAATTTGTTTTAAAAATTTAAAATCATAATAATATTAATTTTTATAATAAAAATATTAATAGTTAGTGTTGCTATATGATTTAAATTTATAAGTAAATTTATATAAAATGCAAAACTTTTGAATGTTTAGCGCTCTAAAATAAAAACTACCGCGCTCAAATTTGCATCTTACGCCAAAAAAAAAAATTAATGTCACAGAGAAATCAGCAATTCCTCGACCTATTCTCAGAATAATTGGTTATATATGTGTCTTCTCCTTTTTCCAGAAAGAATGGATGCGTTGAAATTAAAACAGCATAATCTAAAAAGACTGAAGAACAAATTATGCAAATCAAACATAAAGATGAAAACAAGAGATTAAGGCGGAAGCTACCTGTGTATCAAGCTGGGAAGGATGAGAGATCACCAGAGTGATCGGAGGAAGAAGAAAGAGATATGAGAGGCTTTGGCTGCTTCTAAATCTCACCCCTTCAGAATTTTCTCCAGAAATGTCTGAAATGATGAAGGCTTAGAGAAAGTAGTGATAAGACCAGGAAAGTAAAGTCTTTTCTTTTTAATAGAGTCTTGCGAGGTTGAAAAAGGAGACAAGTGCGCTGGCAATGAAGGGAAGGAAATAGCAAAAGGCCAGTAGGCGATGGAAGGACAAGGGGAAATGACGTTTTGGGACGAAAGGGCGCGTGTGTCGAATCAGTGACGCGTAATGATAAAAATAGTTTTTAAAATCCCGTTCACACTAATGAAATACTACTTTTATTTCTAATTATAAGAGCTAGTTCACTAATTTAAAGAGATTAAATAAATAAATTAAATTAGTTATTTGTAATAAATAAGTATTGTCTTTCTTAAAATATCTTTACTAGTCAAATGTGTTGGCTAAAACTACTATTATTATAAGGACTACCTTAGAAAAAAATATATAAATATAAAAGACAAAATGGATTGGGGTCTTATATTTAACGTCAAAATAAAAATCAAATAAGGTCTTATATTAAGGACTAGAGATAGTAATAAAGATTTTTAATCCATAAAGTCAATTTGCTTAAGTATTTTTACTGAAATTTTTCAAATTTTTCTTAAAACTCATTTATATTTTAGGAGCTTAGTTTCAAACCCCTCTATAATCTATTATGAATTTAGGATTTTTCCAAAAAGGTTATAAATTAAGAAAAAGGGTAAATATAATTTTTGATTTGTCCTTATTTTGGTTTTTGGTCTCTCAAGTTTCAAATGATAAGTTTTGGTATCTAAAAAGGCAACATAATTTAGATTTTTAGTAAATGATAAAGACCAATATGGAAAAAAATTTAAATGACCAAAACTTATGTTTTGAAACTTAAAGGACTAAAATCTAAAGAAAAACAAATTTGAGGACTAAAAATTATATTTAGAAAAAGGGAAAACCATATTGAAGGTACCTATACTTTCTCTCAATTTTTAATTTGGTACCTATGTGTTTTTTTCTCTTTAATTAAACATTTAATTTTATCTTTTTAGCAACATTAGCTCTTATAACTTTGTTCTATTGATATTTTTAGTCTCTACATAAGGATTAATGATGTTAATAGAGGAAAAATAAAGATTTAGTTAAGAACCAAAAACACATAGGTACCAAATTAAAAATTGAAAAAAAGTATAGGTACCTCCAATATGGTTTTCCCTTTAGAAAAAAGTGAACATCAAGTTTGTGCAACTTGGTACGTCGGTGAATTAGCAATGCTGCATGGGAGTGGAAACTAGAAAAATGAAAATTGAATTAGAATCCATAGTTTGGGCTGTTTGGCGTCCCCGAATCAAGTCCTTTGTATAATCTAATTCTTTCATATTGCCTTGAGATCAATTCCGCCATTCCCCACAGAACGGGCTAGAGCGTATTATAAACGGATGTGCTAAGTTCATGCCTCTTGGCTAGGGAATACGGACATGAATATATACGTGTGTGGTAAAAGTCTCTCAAGCCATATTTTTAGAGTTTTTAAATAAACTAAACAAAAAGGAAAAGGAAAAAAATGGTTGAGCGCTTCAATAACTCAGATTTCAGTTAACAACAAGCTGTCTTAGGCAGCGTCATCTGCTATGTTTGGATGGATTCTCAAACATAATATTAACAGTGCATGTATTTAATTTAATTGTATAAAATAAAAAACATATAGTAGTATAGTTCAAAGAGGGAAAGAAATGGTTGATCAGAATGGAAGTAAAATGTGAATGATTACGCCTGAGTTTCCAGGGCACGGGGCCTTGTTTTCACTACTAAAGTCTGATTAATTTTCTTAAAAAAAATAAATTTAACAGAGCATAACTTTACAAGCTGAAGTTCACATATTTAAAAATAATACGTTAATAATTTGTTTTAATAAAGTAGTACTCCTTGGTTGTCTCGTCTTTTATGCCTATTATCCTTGTGGTGCAATGCAGAAATCCAATACACTATTGTGCTCATTTAAAAAAATATTAAGTTGAAGACCATGAATTAATTAATTTCTTAATTAAATCTCAGGTTCAAAAAATCAGACCGGTCATTAAACCAGTTAAAGTAAGTTAACGGTTAATGGGTTATATTGGAATCAACTCGAGATTAAACGGGTCATGATTTATAAAATATGGTTTATATAAGAGTTTCAAAATATTCACATTTAAATATAAAAATTACTTAATATAAGTAATATTTAAAATATCTTATATTAAAAAATTAAAAATAATATAGGTATATATGGTGTATTGTAATAAACCAGTACGCTTTTGCTCCCCTCGGCTTCTTCAAGTATGGTGAGGGGTACATGAAAATATGTGGAGTGCGTTACAAATACTCCTGCGGTTCTATTTATAGGACAAAAATAAAAGGTTTTTTAGGTCCTATTTATAAGTCATTTCATTAAATTTTTATCATGAATATACCATATTATCCTTCATTTATAATAATATAGATAATATTTTTTTAAAAGGAGTATATATTAAATAGAGGTAAAATTAGAAAGTTATTATATTTTAATGAAGAGTTAATACAGTTTATAATTTTTCTTCATCTATGTAAAATATGTTGAAAGTGTTTTATAAATAAAATCAGAAGAATACTATTTTAATATTTGTATGATGACTCATAAAGCTTTAGAAAGCGAAGAGAGAGCTTCGGTCGAAAAAAAAGAAAGAAAGAAAGCGAGGAGAGAGAGAACAGCCACCTACGCATGACCCGTTTTGTCGGCTATCCTTAATGCACAAGGCAGCTTTTATTCATCCTTCTTTTCGAATTGGAATTTTGAACTTCCGTGTCAGCTATTCTTTACTCCCGTGTTCAGTCGCCCGGTTCAATCATAGCTCCGGTGTACACTACCTAGGTCTTCATTTTTCTGCAGCCCGCCCAACTTCCTGGAAATTCACCTAAAGGCTAAACTACTTCAGGTTCAAAGAAATTGCCTGGAAGCTTCTTTCCTCCTCACACGTCGATGCAAAAGTTTCTTATCTTCTCTTGTCTTTTCGTTTTCGGCCTAATAATAGTGCAATCGAGTCAACAAAGCTTTTAAAGTTGTCATCCACTCATTCACGCCCATGTGAGAAAAGTTACCTTAGTTTTTAGATTCTGAACTTTCATCATATCCTCCATTTTTTTTTTGGGGATCAAAGAAATTACTATCATTAAACACAAACAACCATACAAAAACTAGTTCTAGACATAAAGAAAAGAAAACAACGATTACAGCAATAAACCAACAGAGCAAACAAAGAAAATCATCCATTTTCTAAAGAAAAACCATAATAATAATCTCATATCAACAGCCTCTGTAGATTCAAAGGCGGTCTTAGGGGGTGTTTGGAAATACTCAGAATCACTTTTCAGAAATACTTTTTCACAAATCGAGGCAAACTCCTGCACATATTTACTTCGTATACCGTAAAAGTATTTCTGAAACCATGATTTTGTTCTTACCCAAACACTCTTTTAATATCCGTTCAGCAGGACTGCAGGACATGATCCCTAATAAAGTTTTATTAGTGCTCAGTCAGCTACCAGATTTGCTGTCTTGAGAATCCGCAGAAAAGAGTGATTTCTAAAAAAAAATTTTAAGACAAGGATGTTTTCAAAAAAGAAGATACTACCTCCGGTCTTAATTACATTTTAATTACAAGATATCGTTTATAGTCTATAAATAAAATTTTATAATTAAGATCAGAGGTAGTATCTTAAACATCCTCTAAAATTATAAAACGTAAATCAAATAACAACATTTGTGGGAGTTCTGACCAGTTCAAAATAATTAGAGTCGTGATGGCTTTTCATTAATGGCGTGATTATAGATTTATATAGCGAGTTATTTTCTTCTGCCACTTTTTTTTGGTACAATTCTGCAACTTATTTGTATAGTATAGTTATATTTCATATATAAATAATATGGATATAAATATTAATAAAAAGTTACTAAACAAATTGTGACGACTGTTTTTCCAAAAACCCATTTAGATTAGATCAAATAATTTATTTGAAAGATTAACTATGATAGAAAAGAAGAAACCTTAGAATTATAAAATTACTATCATAGTTAAAAAGAATAAACTTATGTCACAAGCAATATCAATTATTAACTTGGGCCTTGGACTTTCAAAGTCCAGAAGTATCATTCAACCTTTAACTCAAACAAAACTCATACTTTCAAAAGAGTATCACGTGCAAAGTCTTAGAGGCCTCTGGCCTTATAATAGCCATCTCATCAATTAGCAGTAATCAAATGTATTAGTTTATAACATCGGAATATATGAGTCTTATGTGACAATATATAATAAATCAGCACAAAAAACAAAAGAAGGGAGGCTATACAAGCTATAACAGTACACTAAGCCTCCAAGGCCTTTCCGGATAAATCATCACCTGAACTATCATTTGTAGATAGTAGCAACCACGGGATGAGACAAACGCCTCAGTAACCAGCTTTCCAACTCATCATACATACTAAAATGTGCTCGTGAGGTGTCAAGTGGGACAATTATTAAATCTCAAGAAATATAGATATATCAATGAAAATATAAAATATATGTATTCAGATAATCTCAATCATCTAAACCCTCATTACGGGAGCTAACACACAAGTCATATAAGTCTATTCCTTACTATAGGAGATCAATTAGACATATAAGTCTATCCCACACTTTGAGGGATGAATAAAAAGCTACAAAGGTCTATCCCTTACTCTAGGGACGAAGGAAGCCAACCAATGTGCACCAATGGTGGCCTTACCATGTGGTATGATAGGGCTCAATCCAAAATCCAAATAACAACTAATCATTCACAATATAAAGAAAAATGTCTCAATCTTTTCTCGATATAATCCATAAGATATAAATCATATATTTTTCCAAACTTCTCAATCACAATTGCAAAAATCCCACAAGACAATTTTCATAGCTCAAAAAGTGTAACATATTTACTCAAGTTCAAAATAACAAATCATTATTCTAAAATAGCAAAATACTCACAAACAACATATTAGCACATATAACAAGTGGAAAGTTGTTACCTCTCGTCAAAGCAATAGAAAGGATTACCACGAAGTCAATCCTTTGCTCAACCAATAATTAATCTACACAATTAATATAACCACATATTAATATAAGCTAATCAACTAATTAATTAAGCTTATATATTAGTTAAATTCCTAATTTAATTTAATTTTCATTCTAAATTTTCACAACTCTCATAACCCAAAATTAAGTACTTTAGAACTAACTTATAATTTTCTAACAAGCCAAATTATTTATTTACATCCTCCGGATTATTCACTTTAATAAAAAGAATTTTTCCAAATTTCTAAATATGAAATTATTATATTTTAAATTCTAAAAATCTCATTTGAAATTTAAACCTCAAAATCAAACCATAAAAAATTCAAGAGTACCTCAAATATTTATAAATAAATAACCTAATCAAAATTTTAATGATATAACTAACATATATATATTTCCATAAATAATAAACTTTTCAGCTAAAATAATTATTTTAAAACCTCCAGTCACCCAACAAATAAAACTAAATCAATTAAAATCTTAATAATATGCCAAAAAATCCAAATAAATTATTTAACTTAATTTTAATTGATATAAACATGATATCTCTCATAAACAATAGATTTTTCAACTAAAAATTAATTTTTTAAATAATAAAACCAACAAATAGATAAATCTAAACCGATAGAAATGATCTACTATAACAGATTTACAATATTGTGGTTAACACTCATCAAAACTAAATATTTGCTCCAAACTTTATATCAAAAATTTTCTTTAAGCAACATAAAATTACTATCATTAGGTAGATTTGATTGAGAGAACAACTTTCAAGAAAGAAGTTTTGTAATCAGAAGTAATTTTACTTACCAAAATGACCTGTAATGATAAAGAAAAAAGGGATAGAGAGAGCGACGCTGCAGGCAAATGAATGAGAAGAGAAGGAAAAAGACAGATGGTAAAAAAAAACCACTCGGGATAAACTTAAGTTAAAAACCCTATTTGAAACGAAGAAAATAATAGTTTGAATAACCCCTTTTTTTTCTTTCTAATTTTCAAATATTTAGACCCTTGGAATAAAAAAATTAAGATGTTATACAAATGGATAAATAACTTAATAAAATAAAGTGGACAATTTATAATTCGTGAGTTTTTTAATTAGAAATTTTTAGTAGGTAAACTCGTGGTTTTACATACTTAAGTAGATCAAATCAAAGCAATTTAGAACTCTAGTTACTTCAAGTTAGTCTTAAAAATTCTATGAATGTTGTTATTTGGTTCTCATTTTAATGTTATAATTTTAGAGAACATGATGATTGGAATCTAAAAGTTTCGTGAGGTTTTTTAATTAGAAATTTTTAGTAGGTAAACTCGTGGTTTTACATACTTAAGTAGATCAAATCAAAGCAATTTAGAACTCTAGCTATTTCAAGTTAGTCTTAAAAATTCTATGAATGTTGTTATTTGGTTCTCATTTTAAAGTTATAATTTTAGAGAACATGATGATTGGAATCTGATGATGCCTCTGTCGTTAAAGCACTCAATTAAACTAGGTCCCAACTAATTTATAGTTTAGGATCGACCTAGGTCATTACTTCCAAGGAGCAAGTTATGGGTTTCTTTAGGTAAAAATTCAGGTGATAAAAAAATGCAATAAATTGGACCTAAACTAAAATGCAAAATTCTAATTCTAAATGGAAAATGCAAATATCCTAAAATCTATATGAAAATTAAATTAAACTAAATAAATGCAATGCAATTTTTGGGGGGTTTTTTGAAGGAAAATAAAAATAATGAATAAAGAAAATTAATCAGAAAGCAAAGGGAATCAGCAAGTACAAATTTAGAGATTTCTCTTCAGGTACGGTAGAGGACAACTTATAATTTGCATGGATTTAACCTTTATAACCTTAATCAGTTAATTAAACCAAAGGAAAGTGATAAGAGAATGGAATTAATAAACTTAATTACCTACTTGAAATAAAGGAAACCCTTAACTTCAAAAACCCTTAAACCATTAGAGAACTCATAACAGTATAAGGTTGGTTAATTAAGCCTATTAAAACCAATGAAGATAATTCAATTTAATTTTGGAAATTATGTTTGAAATTATCCAATTAAACAATTAGATAATCAACCAACTTAATTAAACAATTAAGAGGTGAAAGAACCCAAATTTTGCAATTCAAACCACATTGATAATTAAACTCATAATGAAAACTCAATTATAAATTCAATTAACAATGCAAAGGTTCTAAACATAAATTCCAACAAGTATCTTGACATAAATAAGATCCAAATATCAATTTAATCCAAGAATAAAATTGACAATCTAGAACTAAATTGTCTCAACAAAATTACAACTTGAACTCATTTAAAACTAAAGAATTTCAAGTCCTTGAATTAAAAAGATAAATGAAACATCACTCCCTTGTGGTCTTCAAGTGCTAGTCCAAGGCTCTAGTCTCCTCCATGCTCCTCCCAAGTTGCCTCCCTATAAGCTTAAGCTGCCATCAAAATGTCTCCTCCTCCAAGGTTATTAGATGCCATAGCCATGAATGATAAGATGTAGATGGGAGTTTGGCCGTGCAATGAGAAAGGAGAGGAATGATTGAAATTGGTGGGTGAATGACGTGAATGAGGGGGAGGAGATTTGGCGTTCAAAAATTGTTGTCCGTGCGTCAATCAATGGAGAATAAAAAGGTGTATCCTTAGGAGTGCATTGGAGGGGTTATTTTAATGGGAGAAAAGAAAATTCTCTTGGATCCAAAACTCAAGCCCATTAGTAATTAATTGACCCACTTGATATTAGCTATTGGATTGTGCTTAAATCCCAAGAAACAATCTTGCGCCATTAGATTTCCTATGTGCTCTTTCTTGACCTACAAGAATTTAAGTGCATCCATTAATGTAGATTATATCCAAATATAATCAAAAATTAAATATTAGATATGCACAAAAATTAGGTAAGAAAGTGCAAAACTTTCTAAAAATAGTCTTTCCAAAAATATGAGACTTGTTTTCAAAGAAATAGGAAAAATTAATTACAAGTCAAAAATAGGAAAGCACAAAATATCTATATTTTTAATCCAAAATCTCAACTTTTATGCAAAATCCAACAATCAACCAATTAATTCAATAATGCATAAAAAGTTCATTTAAGCTCAAAATTATTATTTAAATCCTAAATTAATGTGGGATAAAATATATAAAAATTGGGCTTTATCATAATCCAAAAGTTTAAAGTAATTTTTATAGAATGAATGAATGGCGAGTAATTTTTATCAAATGGATGAATGACAAATAATCTTCATGTTATGAATGAATGTCAACCTTTAATCATTAAGCTTAGAATAAAGAGCGGACGAGTGTTTCCTAGGAAAGATCATTCAATATATGATTCTTTCTTTTTCTAGACATATGATCTAGTTAACTAATTTTGAAAAATTAAAAAATTGTTTAAGTTGGCTGTTTTTCATTATTTGGAATTTTGGAGGGGACAGAGGAAAATGAGTGAGTTTTTGGATGGTTGGAAAAATTGGAAGAAAAAGAAAGAAGACAGTTTTTCTTTCCTTCCCCTCCTCTAAAATTGAGAAGTTTTGCACAGAAGGGTACAATTTTTTGAATTAAATGGACAGATATTAACCACCTGAGATTACAAATGAAATTTATAAGTGGAACGGAAGTCGGATCCTTCTACGGATAGGGAAATATTCATGTTGCTATGCTTCAAGAACTAGACCTTTTGTCAAGGTCAAAAAAAAAAAAAAAGAACCAGACCTTTCGCAAGAGGGGTATGATTTTGACATAAATGGAACCAAAAAAACTTGCATTTTCTTTGTTCTTTTTCCTAAATATTTCTGAAGTCCAGAACTGCAGCTCACTGAAATTAATCCCTCACGGCATCACCTCCCCCTATTGACCTGATTACGTTATGATATTATAATAATGAGTATATGCATTTGTAGAATTGAATGAAAGAATTATAGTAGCCAGCAAAAGTTCCTAGGCAAGGGTTCAAGTTCAACGTTCAAAAGTAAGTGTCCCTCTTTTTCTTGCCATGGTCCCCTGCCAAAAGACTTGCGCATTGACGCGGAAAGAGGAAAGAAATTTCACACATAATTTCTACCTCAGACATAAAGTTAGTTTCAATGGAATTCCAAGGAAATTACGCAGATATCAGAAAGTGTGATTTCCTCTACTTAAAATATGACACATTTTTTTTACTAACCTAATAGCATGAAACCTCCCCTATAAATAAGAGGTTGCAAGTTCAATCGCATGTTTGGATCACCATTTCAACATGAAAAAGTGGATTGGAAAGTGCAAAACGTGAGTTGGTATGTGGTTAGAGATAGAGCCTTGTTTGGATCAACTTTTTTCCCAACTGGCTTCTTAAAAAAAACAAAAATGCTTGGTACAGTAAAAGTCAATTTTTCCTAGCTTTTGCAGTTTACCAATGTTACCAACCATGGAGACAGAAGATAAAATGAAGATGAGAAGAAAGATATGGCGATAAAAATGGGTCATATCTTGACCCAGTAATTTGATTTTTTTAAAGAAAAAAATTAACTAATAAAATTTAATTAATTTACTTTATTATTTTTTTTAAATCTATCAAATTGTATACATATGATATATTACATTTGCTCCTTAATATAAGACCATAATAGATTAGTTTGAACAGGTTACAAAAACTAAATAAATTATTTAATTATATTATAAGTTCCATGATTTTTCTAAAATACTTATGCATATCATTAGATTACATATTAATTTATAAGTCAAGCCAAATAATTTGAGAAAAAAGTAATAAATATAAATACTTTACAGTAATTTATTTAACTTTTTTAATTTTTTCAAATTAGTTAATTGAATCTTATATAAAAACTCATGCCCTTTTCAGTCATTTTATATCTGAACTCGCTTTTTTATTATTCATCTAAACAAGTTTTAACTTTTTAAACTGATTTTTTTAGAAATGTCAATCCAAACACAAATCATATTACACTGACTTTTATCCTAACTGACTTTTGCAAAAGTCAGACAAGATAAAAGTCAGTTTTGTCATCGCTAATCTAAACACAAATCGTATTACGCCAACCGACTTTTATCCTAACTGACTTTTGTAAAAATTAGATGAGATAAAAGTCGGTTTTGTCACCGCTAATCAAAACACACCATTTATAGTTTCAAACCTTCAAATTATCTGCGAATATTTAAACAAACGACTGAATTTCAAGGAACCAAATGGCGCAGGTTGCTGTGTTCAGCAACGATCATTGAAAAATTGGAGATATATTTAAGTTGGACTGGATTGAGGCATTGAGCCATTCGGAATTGGCTTTTGAGTTGGAGTTAGGGCGAGTTTACGACAATTGGGAGAGTTCACAACAACGGGATAGGTCAGACTCATCCTCAAAACAATTTTCATTTTCTTCCCTTTATGGCCTCTGCGAATTCATCATTTTCCCTATGCAACTGTAACTTTGACCTCAATCTATAAGCAGTTTAGAAAAAAGTATCTTCATACAAATTGAGCCAAATTTTTTTTCAAATTTCTCTAGTACATTGTAAAATCACTTCTAAAAAACTAATCCAAACATTCCCTTAAGAGATGAAGAGGTGTAAAAATGGAAAAAGAGAAATGATGTTGCAATTAAAAAAAAGAGGGAAGGAGAAGGAGACTAAGAGAGTGTTTGGATTAAGTTTTTAGAAGTGATTTTATGGTATTTAAAATTAAATATGTAAAAAAAAATTTTATCTCAACTTAACGTAAATTTTTTTTTTTAAAGTGTTCTTTAGGTTTTCCAAACTCTCCCTAGGAAAGAAGAAAGAGAGGAAGGAGGGAATTTTGAATTGAAGAAAGATAAAAAGCGGGGTGTCGAGGGGAGTGTATTTAGTAAAATGTCATTAAACTTTAAAATGATATAAAAAGTGTGGGAAAAGTGGGAAATCAATAAAAATTTAGAATATATTAATATTGGTAATATAAAAAATATTACAGTTTTACATTTGATAAGATACTTTTAATAAATTTTGTTGTAATATTTTTATACGTTATTTTAATAATTGTTAGATCACGTTATAAAGTTATTTAGTAAATTATTTTCCTCAAGTTGGCTGTATGATGGATGAATTCTTGGAACACCTGTCCATATCTCGCCCATTGGCTAGAACAGTCTGGTTTGGTGCCATATCCCTTCAAATTGACTCATTCTCATTTCACAATTTCAGAGATTGGCTTAAGCATATTCTAGTGGAGCTCTATAATAATCAGAATCCTCTTGTAGCCAAGAGTATTATTGTTCTCCTAAACACTATCTGGTATAAAAGGAATCTCATCCTTCATCAGGGTGGTTTTGCTGAACCTTCCCAGGTCATTCAGGAGATCAATTCTCAACTAAATTTCGTAGACACGGCCTTCTTTTGCCTAGGCAATTCTCCTCGGCCAGCAGAGAACATTAGGGCTGAAATTAGAGAAATCTCCACCTCTAGTTTCCAACAATGGGACATCATTCTACTTAAATTGAAAAAGGAAGTCTGCAGGCGCTCACTGTTCGGGCATTCTCTTATATAACCAAAAGGTGTGTTCCATAATACGATGGAGGCAAAAAAAAAAAGTACGAGACGATCACTCATTCTATCCAAAATTCCCCTGGCAAATGATACTACGATTATTATCTTGGTCCAAACAGCTTAATGGGCAGCTTTCAGAGCTCAGAATCTGGTGCGCTGGAAAGCAATTCATCAATAGTCAGAACTTGAGCCCTTTGATCGCTGGAGTAGTGGTGCAAGACATTACAAGGATTGGCTCTCTTTTAAAATTGGTTAATTTAGAATACATTTCTTTTTCTTCTTTTCGAAAGTTAGATCTTTATTTTCTTCTCTTTCTACTAGTTGTAATTAACAATGTAATTATTAGTAATGGCATTTTGTCCTTCTTCCAAAAAAAAAAAAAGAAGGGAAATTGAGGATGCCATGCTAGCATGTGTTGGAATAAGAGAAAGGGGATTATTTTGTCCTTGAGCAAATGAGAGAAGAAAACACGACTTGCAAGTCCTCGCTAACCACAAATAGATAAATATCCGATTTTGGTCTCACCAGAGACAAGGGCGCTTTGATTATTAAAAATTATAGCATCTCTCTAAAATAGTTAGATTATACTATTTAGATCCTATTTATAAGTCACTTCTAATATATTTTACATAGATCAATACAAATTTTAAAATTTATTAACTCGCATATAAAATCTAACAACTTTTTAATTTTATTCCTATTTAATATATAATACACCACATGAGAGCAACAAAGTCAACACAATAATAAAAAAGGGGTAAAATTATACATTTATATAAAAATTTTCTCTCTTTGCCATATAAATAAGACCAACATTTTTATTTTCTCTTTGACCTATAAATAGGACCGGAGAAATATATACGTAAGACAAATTAGTTTTAAAAAAATAATAAATATAAATACTTTAAAATAATTTAGTGATTTTCTTAGAATTTTTAGATTAATCAATCGCGCCTCATACAAGAGGAAAGAACAAAGTAGTAGTAGTAAGTTCGATTATCAGTTTAGATACCATGTTTTCGCATAGCGAAGGGAGTAGGCCCTTCTGCCTTGACCATGGGCTTTAGCCGAAACACATTGGCTGATGTTTTTGGAGAAATGGATGAACGGATAAAATTGCAATCTCACGGATGGCCAATTTGTGTGTGTTTTTTTTTTTCAATAAATACTCTCACATAAATAAAAACAAAGCTCATTTTACATATTTATTTTATATATCATAAAATTATTTTTAAAATATACTTACTTTGTATACTATAAAATTATGATTAAAATAATAATTTAGTTTCGTCCAAACACTTTTTGGTTATTAAACTATGTGTAGTCTTCGGTCTGTTGGATCAGTGCTTTCAATAATTGCAAATAAACAAATGATACTGTGGCTTTCATGAAAACCGTGTGCGACTACTCAACTCAAATTAATATCTAAATGGTGGATCAGTCCAATGTTAGCTGAGTAGCAGCATCACCAAATTCTTCGGTCTCAACTTCCAGGTAAGCACCTAATCCTTTGCATTAAGTATTTTTTATTGCCCTGTTTTTTTTTTTTGGGGTTGATATAATCTTTTCATCACTCAAATTTGTTCTTATTTTGATGTTAATCCTTCAAATTTCAAAACATAAATTTTGGTGCCTCAAGGAGTAAAATAATTTAAATTTTGATTAAATTATAGAAACTAATATTTTAAATGAAAAAAAACTTAAAAGACCAAAGTCAAAATAAAGGCAAAAAGAACAGAAATTGTATTAATCTTTTCTTTTTTTAAAAAAAGTATCTTCCATTTAAGTAATTTTGGAAAGATTGTATTGCTTCAAATAATGTATGCAGAAATAAGTTTCACACAAGAAGAAGTTATTTCAGGAAATTTTACAAAATTTTTCACTTCAAGGGATTCACTGTAACTGTGTTGCTACTGCAGGAATTATATATAATTTAAATATTGTATTTCAACAATTTTCAATCTTAAATCAGCATCTTTTATTGGGGTTCAAAATTATATATATTTTTTAATTCCTTGAGTAAAAAATAAAAGTCAAAATGTGCGCGCTGTTGGTTGTTGGGGCCTTTTTTCATCCATTTGTATTGACACCAGCAATCAATTCAGTTTTCTGGGGCCTAATTAAAAATGAATTCACATTTCCTACTCATTGCATCGGGTATCACTTTTTCCTCCTTTTTTTCATTAATTTTATTTTTTTTATTTATTTGGGTTAACTTATATTTAGAACTCTAAAATATTTTTTAGTAATAGTCAGTATCTCAAATTAATTAATTGTTAATATATCTAGAGTATTTTTCAGTTAGTTAGTATTGTTAAAAAATACTCTAAAATGCTGGATGCACTAAAAATTAATTTTTAATACTGGGTATTATAGAAAAATAATTCAAGATACTTAATACAGTAAAAATTAATTAATTCGTGATACTGTATGTTATTAAAAAAATACTTCAGAATACTTAATGCACTAAAAAAATAATTGAAGATGTTGAATGCATTAAAAATTAATTAACTAGGATACTGAATGTCAATGAAAAATATTTTAGAATGTGCTATATACACTAAATATTAATATAAATAAAACCTTTTTTTTTTTTAAAAAAAAAAGGGGCCTTGTCTACCAAGCGACATGCCTGCTGAGAGATGCTTGAGCAGGGCATGTGGACCCATTTGAAAATAGGGTAACTTATAAGAATCACATAGAAATTACTTTCCAAGCACTAAATCAATATTTTAATTGTAATTTTATATTACCTTCGCTCTTAAATATAAGAACTAGTTTGTAGTAAAAATTGTGTTACAAACTAGCTTTTATGCTACTTCGTTTCTCTTTATAAATCACTTGTATCCTAAACACACAGACCAAAAAATACATTAAAATTATAATTTTTTTTACACATTTGCCTTTATTAAAGAAAAGAAATTAAAAATATGTTTTATAGTTTCTCTCATCTATTTACCTGTTCTCTGGGTATTTATTAAGTCAATAAGGGTAACATTGAAAAAAGGCTTATTAATTTCCTCAAACGACTTGTAATTAAGAATAATTTTTTTTCCTCTACAAGTGACCTATTGATAAGAATAGAGAGGTATTTAGGAGCAGAGGCAGTAATTTTTATTATATTGGATCTGATTAAAAGAATATAATCCGAATAATTAAAGAATCTTACTCCCATGGCTATCCAAAGAAAACATTTATTTACAGGAAACATGATTTTGACATGTATTTAAAATTATTTTGTTGAGCAGACATCAACATGATAAGAAAAATCATCCAACACATTTAAGAAGGAATTAGACAAGATCTACTCAGATATCCCGCAAGGTCTACCGGGTATACAACTTCGTATGAATGAAGTGCTTCATCCGACCAGCTACTATTCAAAAGATATTGTTCCTTTAGAAAACAAAGTGATCATAGTAGGCATATGGGGAATTGGTAAAACAAATCTTGCTAGAGCTATTTATGATACAATTGGGGGCAGTTTTGAGAGTAAGAGTTTCCTTGAAAATATACAAAGTGTATAAGGGAAAGCTAATGGTCTTTTTTGTTTGCAAGAACAGCTTCTTTCAGATGTTTCTTATACAAAACATGAGAAGATAGTAGGAGTTTCCTGCTCACCAGAGGTTCGTTGAGCAGAGCATGCAGATGCCTTATTTCGTATCCCGCAAAATCATTTTCAAAAAAGCCAAACACTTTTTTAATTCCCTCAAAACGAGATTTTCTCACAAATATACCCTAAGATATTTTATCAGTTTAGAACATTACCCTTCTAATTATGACTATTAACCATTCTCATCTCCCGCCCGCAGGCCCGCGACCTCCCTCTTGAAGCTTCTTTGATCAGAATCGGTGACTCATGTAATGGCGAAGAAGTGGGCATGGGGCATCTCCAGAGCCTTCAAGCTCCTTTGATCTTCCATTTCTTTTCAACTACCCAACCTCGACCTCCATGAGAGGATGTGATGGTGCTTCAACGGCGACAGTGCCCCACAGCCACAATGCGACAGTGCTTGGCCTGTGACTAATGTGCACGGATGGTGGAGTGCAGAATTTCTAAACTACTCTATCGAGTTCTACATACAACATCTAATCGATACACATTTCCTAAATATCTTTATTTTTGGTCACCATGCATGCAGGCCCCTGAGCAGAGCAGATGATAATGTGTAGTGGAAAACAGATGAGAGAAAATAAATAAAAAAGAATATATAATTGATTGAAAATATAATAAAAATGTATTAAATTTAGGAAAAAGCACAAAAAAGGACCTGAAAATTGTGAAATTTCAATTGAGACACCTAATACTTCAAAATCTCACAGGAGAAAGCGGTGTGTAATCTGGTGTTTTACAAATATAGTTAAATGACTAAAATATGTTTCTTTCAAAAAGTTTATTAATAAGTTATGAACTGGTAATGACAAGTATTAAATAACAAATAATAAGAAATGTACTTACAATAACAAATTATTTATTAACAAGTTATGAACTAGTAATAACAAATGTTGAATAACAAATGACGAGAAATATACTGAAAATGACAAATTTGAAATAAAGATATTTTAGTCATTTAATTCTATTTATAAAATATCAGATTAGGTACCACTTTCTTAAATTTTAAAGGGTTAGGTGGCTGAACAGTAATTTCACAATTTCCACGTTCTTTTTTGTTGTTTTCCCAAAATTTTAATTGAAAAATTATAATTTATAAGAATGATTAAGGACAATGGGGAGGAAAAGTTAAAAGTAGCCAGCGTGTAGGTCCCAAGCAAGAAAGAAACACGACGCGGGGAACTTCTTTTCCTGGCAATTGATAACATCGACTCGGCTCCGCCTTAATTGCTATTATAATAAAAACGGAACTGCGTTGTGGGATCGATAATTTGCTTATGAAGTAATAAGCCATGGCGTCTTGTTTCGCTTCTGCGTCTTCCAAATTCAAATACGACGTCTTCTTAACTCTGAGAGATCCCAAGGGTTGTGTGAAAGGCTATGTTGAGAATAAATTGAGAGTTGCTGGAACCAGAGTTTTCGTTGACGATGAAGAAGAAGCGTTTTCTGTACAAGAGGCCGAAGCCGCATTAGGATCATGGATCGTTGTTGTTTTATTCACGCCGGAGTTTCTTGAGTCGGAGAAGTGTCTCAAGAGACTGGTGATCAGAACTATGTGGTGGAATAACAACGTGGTGCCTGCATTCTGTGGAGTGAGCCGGCGGCAAGTACATGAGAAGATGCTGTCTTTGTCTTCCAGATTTGATTTCGCCGAAGTTGCTTCCCGACCTGGCTTCAAACTCTCCATTGACTCCAGGTAATAAATTATCCTGTTTTGCTCCTCCATTTTTATACAGTGTCACCCAAAGAGGAAGTTTTGTCTTTTTTTGTTGGGACCTGAAAATAGGAAGTTTTGTTAAAGACCTTTCTTTTTCAAATTTTATGATATATAAAATAGATATGTGAAATGAATTTTATTTTGAGTTATGTGGTTGTTTATAATAAAAACGAATACTTGTTGGTCTAGTTCTCCCCTCAGAGAAATCATGATTTTCCCTCTGTTTTTGGCTGCTAAAGTGTCTTTCTTCGTTTTTCTGTTGTGAGGTGCAAATTTAATTATGCAGAGCAAATTGTTTTGTCACTTCACGATCCCCCTTACTAATATTTTGTTCAATGGAAAAAGGCTTTCCAAATTTGAATGCTATCAGAAACACTAACCCTATTTTGGCTTAGATAGAAAGAAAACGAGAGGAAAAAACCTAAAAAGAAAAGTAAAAAGAAAAATGAGTTTTCTGAGAAAAAATGGGAGAAAAGAAGAACTGAAGAGAAAATAAAATGTGGGATCCATCTGAACTTTTGTCCAACTTTTTTCTCCGTCTGTGGAATGAAAATGAGGAGAAAACTCATTTTTTCTTCATGTCCTCCTTATTTTATTTTTATACTATATTTTTAATATTTTTTAAATATTTTGAATAATGTATAATTTACTTATTTTCTTTAATTACATCTAATTCAAAAAATTATCCACTTTTTATTTTTTACTCTGAAAAATAACATTTTCTTTAAATTATCTTGTTTAAAATATGGTAACATGAAAATATATATTTATCAAATACTTTAATTTTAAATTATTTTTTTGTAAAATAATTTTAAATTATTTCATAATATGGTTTCTGCATTTTATTATTTAATTTGATTTTGAACATGATATAGTTTTTACATAAAAGCATATTTATTATTTAGATATTTGCTTATTTTCTTTTTTCCTATTTTTTTGGCTTATTTATCCAAATATGGATAATAACATTTTCTCTCCATTTTTTATCCTCTCATTTTCTTTGCTAGTAACTTTTCTTCTCATCCAAACCAAGCATAAAAAGACGTTCTTAGATCTTCCTTTTTTTAGATTATCAAGCCACTTATTTAATCCTAAGATATTTTAATTTTTTCATATAAAGTTATTCTAAGTAGGATATTTAGATTATTCTTTAAATAAATTATGTCTCGATTAGTTACTAGATTTTTTTTAATTTTGAATGATTTTACTTACTACTGTATAAATATATGGCGAAGCTATACATAAATTCCTCAACTTTATGTGTTATATATAGATTGCTCTTTCAGCTTTGAAACTTTAGAATAAATCTCCTAAATTATTACATATGTGCAGCTGTCTCTCTTTTGTTCATTACTTATCTGCACATATATTAAAGTTTAGGGGGCTTCTATAATTATAATTCAAAGCTTGGGGAGTTATTTACGCACAAAAATATAACTTAAGGGGTGTATAATTAACGGTTAGGTTCATCCATATAGAGTTAGAAGTTTAGGTGGGTTTGTTATTCAATTTTAAAGGCTAAGGGAGTTATTTGTGCATATTCAAAATTCGGGAGATTTATATAATTTAGACTAAATATTATAAATAGAATTGGGATTTCCTTGGTTTTTACCTTTTAGAACTTATGAACTGAATTTAAATTATCTCTTCCGTCAAGCTTTCTCTCTTTTAATTTATTTCTACCCCCCACTTGTTTTATACTTTAAATAGAATTGGGATTTCTTTAGTTTGTATTTCAAATTAAACTATAATGTTATATTAAGGACCAGATGTAATATACTAATACGACAGAAGAGTGATCATGTTATGACAGTGGCCTAATTTACCTTCTAGTGTTCTATTGTGCTCCTCCTAGGTTTCAAACGAGAAGAAGAAAGCATTCTTCTCTGCCTCTACTATATCTACACTTTCCTGCCAATCCTAATCCTTCTTTATCAATATTTTCGTTACTCTATTTATGATTCTACCACTCACGATCCTTCTTTCGAACGTGTAGCTCAAATTAGTTATATAAATACCACCAAATAGCCAAGTTGATTTCTTGATCAGTTCAGTTTGCTAAAAACAAAAAGCAACAGATCAATAGAGCAAGGGAGAGAAGTGTGACAAAAAATTTATCCTGATTTGGTCCACTGCCTCTCTGTCCAGTCCCCTCAATAACGTTAAAGAGTTTTTTTTTCTTGCTATAATAGTAACATGTTTGCAACCAAAGTTACAACTGAAATTTTTCCCGTTCTAATAACCTGCGACGCAATGTTAGATCTCTAGTTAACATCAAAACGTAGGAATTTCATATATCGCTTAAAACCAGCTAACTCCAATTTCATAGGCAATCACAGCCTGACAATAACAGCAACAACAAGTTCTCTTGGTCTGGAGGGTTTAAACAAGCTAACCCATAACACAGAACACCATAAGAGTATTTTCAGTAAAGCTTAGATACTACTCTAACTTGGGTTGTGTTACCACGAAAGCTTAAATGCAGAACACTTTTGATCACTCAGTAAAGCCCATAAGAGTCTTCCATATCATTCTTCATATCTTCATCCCTTAAACACTTAACTCCCACTCATGATTAGATCCCACTAGGGCGATGATCAAGTTTTGGCCCTCACTAGAGAAACCTTCTCAAAAAAGGAATTCAAATTTAGAAGGCCAACATTTCTTTCACACACGCATAGTTTCATAACACGTGCCTCTTTGTCCTTTTAATTGAATGTTGCCCTGCCAACTGTGACAGGAATGAAATCAGTGGCCGCATCTCACACGAAGTGGTGTGGTAAAGGGAGCTTGATATTCATTACAGCAAGAAATAAGGCTATCTTAGATGCCTTTGCTGACATATCATATGAAATGAAAAGTTTAAACAGAAAGGAGTCTCTTAAGCTTTTTTGCTTGCATGCATTTAAGAAATTTACTCCCACAAATGATTTTGAGGATTTTTCGGAGCGAGTCATTCAATACTGTGAAGGACTACCCTTGGCTCTCGAAGTCTTTGGCTCTCTTTTGCATAATAGGACGAAAAACGAGTGGGAAAAAATGATGAATAACATGGGAGGAATTTCTCATGTTCCAATACAAAAGAAGCTCAAAATCAGCTGTGACTTATTAACTGATACAGAGAAAGATATATTTTTCAATACAACTTCTTTTTATGTGGGTCAGAGTAAACACCATGTTACACAATTGCTAAAAAGCTCAAGGCTTCCTGTGGAAATGGGAATGTCGGTACTCATTGAGCGTAATCTTGTAAAGGTCATGAATGACAAGCTTTATGTTCATGATTTGCTGCAAGAGATAGGAAGGGAAATCAGTCCTGGTAAGCCAAAGTGCATATACACCTATGATGTATTCTTAAGTTTTAGAGGTGACGACACACGCAAATCTTTTACTTCTCATCTTTGCAATGCTTTAAAGTAAGCAGGTATTGAGGTCTACATGGACGAAGAAAGAATTGAAAAGGGAGAGAATATTTCATCTTCATTATTGGAAGCAATTGAAAATTCAAGAATTTCAATTATTATATTCTCAAAGAATTATGCTGGCTCTAGTTGGTGCTTACAAGAATTTGATAAAATCATGGAGTGTTACAAAATAACTCATCAAGAGGTTTTACCCATATTTTTTGATGTGCGACCTTTTGAAGTTCGTAAACAAAAAAATGCCTTTGGAAAAGCATGGGAAAGACTTATTAAGAGAAGTTCAAGTGGCAAAATGAAGAAATTGACAATCAATTTGAAAAGAGCCCTTACAGAAGTTGCCAATTTATCAGGATGGGACATGCATAACTACAGGTATTTTTAATCTTTTTACTCATTATTGTTTAGAATGGTCAAATTCCTTAAGTTCCTTTTTTATTTTTTTGAGTTCCTTTTGGTGATACGAGTTTCATCTAAAATAGTCTCATATTATGCATGTATAGAGAGAGAGAATGAAAGAGAACTATATGGTTTCAACATGGAATTATAAACCACCATGATGAAACTGCTTTTACTCATCTATCTCTAAATAATCAAAAATCACAAGAGCATCGCATAAAATAGCCCAGGGAAAATTAGCTATTACCATGTCACAAGCTTTTGTACAACTTCCTTTTATGGTGAAATTGGTAATTTGTTGAAAACAAACGCATTTATAAAGATTTTGATTTAATGCTCAAATCAGGTGGAATTATAATTAGTATTTATATTGAGTGATTTGTCAACAACAATATATGAAAGGAGAATTGGAATAAACCAAGAGTAATGTAATATTTACTTAACTTGCCATGTTTGTTGTACTATCTCCGGTCCTAATTATAAGACTTTATTTTTAGTTTATAAACGAGATCTTATAATTAGGTCCACAGGTAGTATGTTAATTGACATAGATAAGTGGCCAACCAAAGGGCCCTGTAAATATACAAGTTTATCTTTTATAATCAAATGCTTATTTGTTTTAGGCTAAAGATATTCTATGCAACCAAATTTTCTTTAATTTGTAAAAGTAAAATCAAATTCGTTGACGAAATTTGGTTCATGTCAGACTTGTAATATTTGCTAATTAAAATTATATAGAGCATTTCAACACTCACTTACTTTGGCTTACTCTACAAGCCTATCATTTTTGTTGATATCATTGTGTGTACCATGCACTTTAAGGATTCTCGAGTAGGATTCATTGTCATCTAACTTCTTATTGTTTCCAGGACTGAAATCGAGTTGATTGGCGATGTTACTGAAGCTGTCAGAATGAAGATAGGTGACAAAAAATGCCTGTTTGTTGCTCACCATCTAGTGGGATTGAAGTCTCGTGTGCAAGATATCATCCAATTGCTAAATAGTAAATCAAATGAGGTTATCATAGCAGGGATTTGGGGAATGGGTGGTATTGGCAAGACAACAATTGCTAAAGCCATCTATAATGAAGTTGGTCAAAGCTTTGAGGGAAAGTGCTTCCTTGCAAATGTTAGGGAAGTTTGGAAGCAAGATAATGGTCCAGCTTAATATACTTGCAAGAACAACTTCTTTCAAGCATCTTAAAATCAAGAAGGATGACACTACGTGATGTAGAAGTGGGAAAAACTCAACTAAAGGAAAACCTTTGTAAGAAAAAAGTGATTGTTGTACTTGATGATGTGAACAATGAAGACCAACTAAAAGCTCTATGCGAAAGTCATGAATGGTTTGGCCAAGGTAGTAGAATCATCATCACTACTAGAGATCAACATTTAATTAGTATCTTAAGAGCGATTCATGTATATAGTGTGAAAGAATTGGATGACAACGAATCTCTTGAACTTTTTAGTTGGTGATAAAGCCCAATTTTTATATATTTTATCCTACATTAATTCAGGATTTAAATGATAATTTTGAGCTTAATTGGATTTTTATGCATTATTGGATAAATTAGTTGATTTTTGGATTTTGCATAAAAATTGAGATTTTGGATTAAAAATATAAATATTTTCTGATTTCCTATTTTTGACTTGGAATTAATTTTTCCTATTTATTTGAAAACAAGTCTCATATTTTTAGAAAGATTATTTTTTAGAAAGTTTTGCACTTTCTTGCCTAATTCTTGTGCATATTTAATATTTAATTTTTGATTATATTTGGATATAATCTACATTAATGGATGCACTTAAATTCTTGTAGGTGAAGAAAGGGGCACATAGGAAATCCAATGGTGTAAGATTGTTTCTTGGAATCTAAACACAATCCAATGGCTAATATCAAGTGGGTCAATTAATTACTAATGGGCTTGAGCTTTGGATCCACAAAAATTTCCTTTTCTCTCATTATACTATTTTTCTTATTTTTGGAGGAGGGAGGCACGCCTAAATATCACTCTCTTTCCATCTCCATTCACACCACCATCAACCCAACGTCAGATCTTCCCCTTTCACCACTACTCCTCTAGCCTCACGCCCTTTCCCATTTTTTATTTTTTCATTCCATATTCAACCAACGATCATCATCACCTCTCATCATCATCAATTCACATCCTTTTCTTTCTTACTCCACGTACAACTCCTCACCATCACCTTCAATCAATTCATGGCTATGGCATCTAACAACCTTGGAAGAGGAGACAATTTGATGGAAGCTTAAGCTTATAGGGAGGCAACTTGGGAGGAGTATGGAGGAGACTTAAGCCTTGGGCTAGTACTTGAAGACCACAAGGGAGTGATGTTCCATTTATCTTTTTAATTCAGGGACTTGAGATTATTTAGTTTTAAATAATTTTAAGTTGTATTTTTGTTGAAACAATTTAGTTCTAGATTGTCATCTTTATGCTTGGATTGGATTGATATTTGGATTTTATTTGTGTTGAGACACTTGTTGGAATTTATGTTTAGAACATTTGCATTGTTAATTGAATTTATAATTGAGTTTTCATTATGAGTTTAATTATCAATGTGGTTTGAATTGCAAAATTTGGGTTCTTTTGCCTCTTGATTGTTTGATTAAGTTGGTTAATTGTCTAATTGTTTAATTGGATAATTTCAAACATAATTTCCAGAATTAATTGAGTTATTTTTCATTGGTTTTAATAAGCTTAATTAACCAACCTTATACTGTTATGAGTTCTCTAATAGTTTAAGGGTTTTTGAAATTGAGGGTTCCCTTTGTTTCAAATAGGTGATTAAGTTTATTAATTCCACTTTCTTATCACTTCCCTTTGGTCTGATTAACTGATTAAGGTTATGAAGGTTAAATCCATGCAAATCCTAAGTTGCCCCCTCTACCGTACCTGAAGAGAAATCTCTGAATTTTTACTTGCTGATCCCCTTTGCTTTCTGATTAATTTTCTTTATTCATTATTTTTATTTTCCTTCAAAAAAAACCCCCCAAAAATTGCATTGCATTTATTTAGTTTAATTTAATTTTCATATAGATTTTAGGATATTTGCATTTTCCATTTAGAATTAGAATTTTGCATTTTAGTTTAGGTCCAATTTATTGCATTTTTTTTATCACCTGAATTTTTACCTAAAGAAACCCATAACTTGCTTCTTGGAAGTAATGACCTAGGTCGACCCTAAACTACAAATCAATTAGGACCTAGTTTAATTGAGTGCTTTAACGACAGAGGCATCATCAGTTGGCATGCATTTAAGCAAGCAATACCTAAACAAGAGTCCATTGAACTTTCAAGAAGGGTAGTTTCTTACTCTGGAGGGTTTCCCCTGGCTCTTGAAATCCTTGGGTCCTATTTATATGATAGAGAAATATTGATTTGGAGAAGTGTTTTGGATAGATTACAACGAATTCCAAATGATCAAATCCATAATAAGCTTAAAATAAGCTATGATGGTTTGAACGATGATATAGAGAAAGGACTATTTCTTGACATCTGTTGTTTCTTTATTGGGAAGAACAAAAGTGATATGACACAAATATTGAATGGTTGTGGACTTCATGCAGATATTTGAATTAATCGTTTGATTGAGCGAAGCCTTATAAGAGTTGGCAACAAAAATAAGCTTGAAATGCATGATTTATTGCATGACATGGGACGAGAAATTATACGTGAGCAGTCACTAGAGGAGCCTGAGAAACGTACTAGATTATGGTTTCATGACGATGTGTTGGATGTGTTAAGAAATAAAACTGTAAGTATATTTCTGAATGACTTAATTGAATTATTTCCCTATGTTTCTTCTTATTCAATATGCTCTTATCCTTTTGTTGCCAATTGTAAACCTTTATCTTAATGACTTAATCACCGCAATATTTTGTTTTTGTTTTCTGTTTCTTTTTATTTGGCAGGGAACAAAATTTATCAAAGGATTGGCTTTAAACTTGTCAATGAACAATTCGTTATACTTGAGTGCCAAAACATTTAAGAATATGAGGAAGCTTCGGTTGCTTTAACTTGATAATGTACAACTTATTGGAGATTATAGTTATCTATCAACAGATTTGAGATGGCTTTTTTGGAATGGCTTTCCCTTAGAAAGCTTCCCAATGGACTTCAATCTAGAGAATATAGTTGCCATTGATTTAAAGTGGAGTAATCTTGTGAAAGTTTGGGAGAAAAGCCAGGTATTTATAGTGAGTATTTGTATTTGTTTCCATCTATTATTTCTCTTTTATTTGTTATTTACCTTATTTTAAACTATTCTCTTTTCACAGTTGCTCGAGGGGTTGAAAATTCTCAGTCTTAGTCATTCTCATTATTTGATAGAAACACCTGACTTTTCAAAGATACCATATCTTGGAAAGTTAATACTCAAAGATTGTCCTCGTTTGTGTATAATTCACCCTTTCATTGGTGATCTTAAATATATTGTTCTGTTAAATTTAAAGGACTGTAAAAGCCTCAGCCATCTCCCAAGAAGTGTATATCAATTGAAATCCTTGAAGACCCTTAATCTCTCTGGTTGTTCAAAGTTTGAAAAGCTAGAAGAAGACATTGGGCAAATGGAATCTTTAACAACTTTGATGGCAGATCAAACTTCTATAGCTCAAATTCCTTTCTCATTGCTGAGACTGAAAAGTATTAAATATGTGTCTCTGTGTGGCTATGAAGGATTATCACGTGATGTATTTCCATCTCTTTCTTTGTCTTGGATGTCATCACCAACATATCATTCAAAGTCATTATTGCGAGCGTTTTGGTCCATGCTAGATTTAATTGGAGGTCTATCACATCCTTTATTTTCAAGAAGATATGAAACATCAGAAGCAAGACCAAGCACATCTCAGGCCTCATGCAAAAATACTCCCGCATTACTCGAATTTCATGATCAAATTCAAAGGGAAAGGTCAGAAACATTGATGAGTTCTTTGATTATTCCAGTAGGGCAATTCAACAAAATTACAGATACCCTTCTAAAGAGTATTTCAAAGGTCTTTCTCTTTATCTTAATTAATTCTCTACTATCTCGTATGCATAATCTTTTCAATATGGGGAGGGCACCTTTCTACCATACGTGTTTAACTATCTATGAGTAAATGTTCGAGAGTTGAAGGTACAACAATGTAAAATGTGCTTTTATGATTATTATATTTTTATAATAATGCTAGATCATACTTTTAGCAAATGTCTTGTTTTTGTGTGTATATGTACATGGCACAGTGAACACTATACTTGCTATTCATCCCCGTGACAAACATGCTTGCCATATGTTAAATATTAAAGTTTTCCATTTGTTTAGAGTGTCAACTACTCTAGTGAATATTATTTTCCATATTTTCTAGATCGATTTAATTGGATTACTCTTTCCTTGTGTTCTTGGAATAGGGATGGAACGAAGGGCTTCACTATTCTCTTCCTAAAGAAAATTATCCTGATTGGTTAGTTTTTGAACATGAGGGATCTTCGGTGTCATTTGAAGTTCCTCAATTTTTTGGTCATAGCTTAAAAGGAATGGTCCTCAGCGTTATCTATTCATCTCTTCAAGATAGCATGGCATCTGTACGCTCTGTTGGTCTAATGATAAAGAATTTCAAAAAGGCTACCATGGATTTCTACAACCGAGAAGTTGCAATAATTACTTCTGCTGATGAAGAATGGCAGAATATAGTATCTAATTTGGAGCCTGGAAATGAGGTGGAAATTGAAGTCAAGTTTGCATACAAACATATTGTGATAAAGAAGACTGCAATCTATCTTTTACATGTTGAAGAAACTGACAAGCTGATCCCTCTAAATGGCATTAAATCATAAAGTTAAGGTACATTTGTTATCTTTTAGTTAACTGGGATTGTTATAAGATTCTTTCACTTAATTTTCAAATGTAGTATGACCTTTTTTTGTTTGAAGGGTACTGCTTCAAGCTCAAGGCGTCACTTAAATAAAACGCAAGTGTTCTCCTAAAAAGCAGAAAAGAAAAATGTAAGTGAAAAGTGATAGCTTTGAAGGTTTTCTTATTTATGTTTTTCATCATTTAAGTTATTTGTTGCAGAAAGCAAAGAAGCACACATATTGTCCTATTCCATCTCTTATATCATACATGATATAGTCTCTTTATCACTTTCATCCTGTGTTATGAATATCTATTTATATAGTATATGATAATTATCACGGTGCAATTACTGACTTTGCCTAGTCCCATGTTGCTGACCTGATATTAGAATGGCAATATTCTGGTGACCGATTTTGCTACCTCAAATGAAGCTCTTTGTTTGAAAATGTTTGAAGATGGCCATGTCAGAATTTTACACTGGTTTCTACTAAACAAATCCAGCCTTGAGCTCCTATGTGCCTCCAACGAAATTTGTTGAACGAGATGTATTCCAAGGTGAAAGACTATAGATCAGAAAAGACAATTAAGAAAATGACACAAAATTTTGATAATGAATTGCAAAAAAACACCATCATCTATATAATGTAGGTAGGATTCCAAATCGACAAAATGTCTGAGGTTTTTGAATATTTGTAATGGAAAAATATTGTTCAAATTTCTTTCTTTCTTTCTTTTTTTTTTTAAATTTCTTCCTGTTTTGTTGGTGACTTTTATGGTTAATTTATTGAAGCACCTTTTCAACAGCAAGAGGAGATTGTAGTCTTCGAGCAAGTTATGGCAGAAAAGGGATATGAGACTGGAGATGAAATTCCATTCGACGGATTGGGAATTTCAAAGCTAGCTAGAGCTATAATATTTCTCTAGGATCAAAATATTTTGCCCTGGGCAGTTCTCAAAAATTTCCATTATTAGTGAATGCTTTAGTAAGGTGGTCTTTGAGAATGAAGATGTTAGAGATTGCTTTAGTAAGATATTCTTCGGTGAGTTTCCACTACTAATTTTGGTTCTTAAAATTTAAAATTAAATTCAGGTGCTGATCTGAACTGGTCAAATAATTGTCTACTCAAATCCTAAAATCTTTACCCGCTGGTTTTCCTCCTTTGTTTTCTTCCACTATTGTTTCTTCTCCTGCACATTGAGGTCCTCGATCTATTTTATTTGCTTAATTAAATACTGCTCTAGAGTACGCAAAAGGCTACGTTGTTCTCTCTCTTCTTTTCTGGGTTACCATAAGATTCTTATATGCTCATCCCTGTTACTGATCACAGAGAAGATAATTTGTTAAATTCTGGAGTACATCTTCTGTAGGTGAATGATCTTTAAAGGAAAATCACAACCATAAATAAGAACTTGTTTCCCTGCCAGTTAAAGGACCAAGCATTTCAACAATGGAAGCTGAAAGTACAGCCTAAAATGAAGCATTTCCTCTGGTGTGCCTGTCACAATAGAGAACTGATGCTTTACTAGAAGGCCTGTACGTTCTCAATTGTGGCTCAGGTATGGAAAATTTTGAAATTATTTTCTTTTATGCTACTGGTTGAACTATACTTGGTGTAGTACTCAGCTAGGGATTGTCTTCTCCAATGTGCTGGTAGATTTAGAACTTACCTTGTTCTGCGCTTAATGATCTAAAGCAATTGACCCCATGTGGACTTTATGTGCAGCGAGTGATAGTTTGAACGATTTATTGATTAAGTGATTTGAAAACTATTTTATGATGAATTGAGAGTTATCTAACTTTTGGGGTTGACTTTGTTGTGAACAGTGATTTTTAAAGCATTTTCCTAGTTGTTCATCTTGTATTTGTATGATTTAGGTGACACTGAGCAGAGTGTACGGATGGAACCACATGATTTATGGTAGCTCAAGTCTGTGTTTCCTTTGTTGAACAACAAGGTATACCACAGGCCCTTAAACGCACAGCACTATACTGAACATTTCTTTATTGATTGATAATCAGAAAATTGTACACTTGGGCCAAAACTGAACCCAATATATATAGACGATGCGCAGCGTTCCATCCCTAAACTAATAACAGCTAAGCCTAAACTAATGGGCCACTAATGGGCTTACAAGAAAGTAAAGCAAATACAAATAAATTCACTGAATATTTCCAACACTCCCCCTCAAGTTAGGGGCTTGAAAATATCTATAGCTCCTAACTTGCTCAACAGATGCTTCTATACACTTCCTGCGACAGGTTTCGTTAGCAGATCCGCCTCTTGGTTGCTGCTTCTAACATGTTGTAAATCAATCATCCTTGATTCCTATTTTTCCCTAACAAAATTGCAATCTATCTCTATATGTTTTGTGAGCTCATGAAAAACAGGGTTGGCTACAATATGAATCGCAACCTTGCTATCACAATATATTCTCATAGGATCCACATAAACTATACCCAAATCTTTCAGTAAACTAACTACCCAAACCACCTCAGACGTTGCCATACTCAATGCTCTGTACTCAACTTCTGTAGAGGACTTTGAGACAGTGTGCTGCTTTTTAGTCTTCCACATCACAAGGGATCCTCCCAGCTTCAACAAATAGCCAGAAACAGACTTCCTTGTCATCGCACAGGATGCCCAATCTGAATCACAAAAGCACTCCAGCACCAGTTTTCCTTCTGAGCTGATGAAAACTCCCAATCCAGGAGTACCCTTCAAGTAGCGCAGAACATTTCTTCCTGCGGCCATGTGTGCTTTAGTTGGCATTTGCATAAACTGACTTAATGTCTACACAAAATAAGAGATGTCAGGCCGGGTCATTGTTAAATAGATTAACTTACCAACCAGATGCCTATATTTCTAGGGTTCTTTTAGCGAGTCTTCTTCACGATTTCTCCTTTCATCATAGGCCAACAGTTTCAAGCTTTGAGCCATTGGAACTCCCAGCGGCTTACAACCTATCATACCAGTTTCAAACAACAAATCCAATACATATTTCCTTTGTGACAGAACAATTCCTCTCCTAGACTTAGCTACTTCTATTCCAAGAAAGTATTTCATTAATCCTAAGTCCTTTATTTTAAAGTGACTACGCAGAAACTTAGTCTCAATAATTCCAGTTTCAGTGCTCCCAGTTATTAGCAAATCATCTACATATACTAAGATAAGAACAACACCATTAGTATCACGTTTAATGAAAAGAGAATAATCTGATTTACTTTGTGTAAAACCTCCTTTCTGTAGTGCCTCAGACAATTTTTGGTTCCATTGTCTTAAGGCTTGTTTTAAACCATAAAGAGATTTGTTCAATTTGCAAACCATTTGTTCCCCTTTTCTCTCAAACCCTTGAGGAATTTTCATATAAACTTCCTCATTCAAATCACCTTGTAAAAATGCATTATGAACATCCATTTGATAAATGTTCCACTTGTTAACAGCAGCCAACTTCATTACGACTCTAACTGTAAACATTTTCACAACAGGAGAAAAGGTTTCATGATAGTCAATGCCCTCCTTTTGGTTATATCCTTTGGCTACTAACCTAGCCTTAAATTTATCTATACTACCATCTGCTTTATGTTTGATTTTATATACCCACTTGCAACCAATTGCCCTCTTACCTTTAGGCAAGGGAACTACTGTCCAAGTTCTATTACTCTCTAGGGCTTTCATTTCAGCCTCCATGGCCTTTACCCAGTTCCTATTTTGGACAGCCTCCTCATAAGAAGATGGCTCACAGTTTGAGTCAATAGAAGAAAGGAAACACATATGATCAGCAGACAGATGTGCATATGAAAGATAATCATCAATAGGATATTTACAATTAGTCTTTACAAGACAATCAGAGTCATATTGCAGTAAAGAACAAATATAATCATTTGCCCAAATAGGTGGTCTTCTAGCACGTGCAGGCCTTTGTTTTTCAACATTTGTTTGGTTTCCACTCCTATTAAGATCATTATCTCTTTCAACATTCACCTCATCTGTTACAGGACTAGTACTATCATTATTTAATTCAGGTTCTGTAATTGCCTCAGGCCTTTGTTTTCCAATAAATTTCGATTCAAACCAGAACATTGACTTCATATCATTACTTAATCCTTCTTTAAAATTGTCTCTAACATCCTTAAAGGGAAACTTATCTTCAATGAAATGCACATGTCTACTCACAAAAATAGTATTTTCTTTTAAATCTAAGAGCAGATATCCTTTTTGATTATCTGGGTATCCTAGGAACACACTAGGAATTGATCTAGGCTGTAACTTATCGTTGGGCTTCAAATTAGTAGCATAAGCAAGAGATCCAAATGTTTTCAAGTCATTCAAGTCTGGTTTTGTTCCATAAATTCTCTCATAAGGAGTTTGGTAATCTATTATCTTTGAAGGAATCCTATTTATCAAGTGGGTTGCCATTTTAATGCATTCTCCCCAGTATCTAATGGGTATTCCTGACTGCAAGATAAGACTTTTGGTGATTTGCATAATGGTTCTATGCTTTCTTTCTACCACCCCGTTCTGTTCAGGTGTGTAGGGGCATGAAGTTTGATGAACTATCCCCTTCTGTTGAAAATAAACCCTCAACTGATTATTGGTAAACTCAGTCCCATTATCACTTCTAATCCTCTTCACATTCACAGAAAATTGGGTTGAAATGTAACATCAGTTATCTCCAACCTGTTACTAACCTTTTTAAACTCCAAATTTAATAACACTAACCATGGTAGAAAAGAATCTTAGTATAATATTTGAAAAGGCTACCATGGTTATAAAAAGAAATTTAATTCGCCAAGAATGTTAATCATGATAGAAAAGACCTGAACTAATTATTCAAAATGTCTATCATGATTATAAGAGTTTTACTAAGCAAATTATATGAATACCGTAACTAATAATATTTCACAATAACTGGGCCTTGGGCTTTGCAAAGCCCAGCACATCACAATTCATCTCTAAGCCCATAATATGATATTTTCAGAATAAAATTTGTCCAAACCAACAATAGTCAACTACTTTCAAAAGTTATTGTGGGTTCACAGCTTACAGACCCAAGCAACCCAGCAACAAAAGTAACTAAGACCATAAGTCTCGATTAAATCAGAGTATGCAAAAAGAGCTATATGTGGCAATATACAATACTCATCACATGACTAAAAGGAGGCTATACAAGATAAACTTGATAGCTAAGCCTTTGCTGCCTTCCCTGACGGACCAGCCCTAGAGCTATTATCTGAAAATGTTAAACCACGGGGTGAGACAAAAGCCTCAGTAACCAACAATCCTACTCAATAAGCATACAAGTAAGTGCTTGAGAGGTGTCAAGTGGAACAGTTACTAAAATCATAACATTCACAATTGTCACATGGTTATATATATATACATATACATATCAAAATGCAATGTCTCACTCTCAATTCCACCTTATTTCCTCACACCTTATTTCCTCTGACTAAACCCATGGGCTAGTACTGTCCCATGTGACTGGTAGTTCAACATAATAAGCTCACTGATCAAGTGATGTGAATAGGCCAAAATCCACAGAGCACAAGATCAGACCATGGGTTCCCCCTCTAGTCCACTAGCGGAGTGTCATACGCCCTACAACACATGATAGGGCCAAAGGATCAACCAGTGTACATCTGGCGTCCTCCCACCTTATTACCTCTATAATATGTACAAAAATTCACCCCCTTGTTCTCCCTATAACATGTCTCCCACCAATCAACGTTCACCGTCCCCTCTCGTATTTATACTCATGAGAATAGTCATTTACCAGTAACATAATAACTTTCACATTTACCAAAATCGAGATTTCGAAATTTCAATAATCAACATCAATCCTCAAACCATTTCTCAATAAATTCTTGTTCCACATGACAAATTTATAAATTCACAATTTCATACTATTTTTCAATAACAAAGTATCTCAAGGCAATTTCAACAATGCTGCCTTTCATTGTTCAAATAATAATTCAATGGCATTTCAAGAATCTCATATAATTCGAAATCACTCACAAACATCATACAAGCATACATAACAAGTGGAAAGTGGTTACCTTTCACCAAGGCTATAAAAAGAATTACTACAAAGTCAACCCCGTGCTCAAACCGACAATCCAATAATCAATCTACACCATTAATATAACCACAAATTAATATAAGCTAATTAATTAAGCTTATATATATTAGTTAAATTCCTAGTTTAATTTAATTATCATTCTAAATTCTCACAACTCTTATAATCCAAAATTAAGTACTTTAGAACTAATTGGTAATTTTCTAACAAGCCAAATTATTTATTTACATCCCTCAACTTATTTACTTTAATAAAAAGAATTTTCTAAAATTTCTAAATATGAAATTAGTATATTCTAAATTCTAAAAATCTCATTTGAAATTTAAACCTCAAAACCGAACCATCAAAAATTCAATAGTGTCTCAAATATTTATATATATAAATAATCTAATCAAAATTTTAATGGCATATATATATTTTCATAAATAATGAACTTTAACTACAATAGTTATTTTAAAACCTCCAGTCACCCAATAAACAAAACTAAACCGATTAAAGTCTCAATAATATATCAAACAACTCAAATAAATTATTTAACTTAATTTTAATCGTATAAATATAATATATCTCATAAATAACATTTTTTTAATTAAAAATTAATTTTTAAATACTAAAATTAACAAATAGACAAATCTAAACCGGTAGAAATGATCTACTGTAATAGATCTACAATACTATGGTTAACATTCATCAAAACTAAATACTTTCTCCAAACTCTATACCAAAAATTTCCTCTAAGCAACACAAAATTACTATTGTCAGGTAGATCTGACTGAGTAGAACAATTTTCATGAAGGAAGTTTTGTAATTAGAAGTAATTTTACTTACCAAAATGATCTGTAATGATGGAGAAAGAAACGGGAGGAAGAGAGCGACGTCAGAAGCCAGAACGCGGAGAGAGAGAAGAAGAAGAGAAAAGAAAGACGGGAAGGTAAAAAGAAAACACTCGGGGTAAACTGAAGTTAAAGACCCTAGGTAAATGGAGAAAATAACAGTTTGGGACCCTTTTATTTTTTTTCTAATTTTTAAATATTTAAATCCTTAGAGTAAAATTTAAGATGTTACAATTCTCCCCACCTAAGGAATTTTGTCCCCAAAATTCAAACAACCATGTACAAAAATCAAAACAGAAACAACTCAAGGTGCTTACTAAAGAAACAAGTAAGGGTACTGTGACGCATCCGCTTTTCAGTCTCCCAAGTGGCATTAATGGAACTCATACCCTTCCAAATGACCTTAACATAGCGGATAGTCTTGTTCCTCAATTGTTTATCCTTAACGTCTAAAATCTATTCTAGTTCCGTTTTATAGATCAATTTTCTCATAACTCAACCGTTTCAGCTCAATAACATGAGATGAATCCGGATAATACTTCTTCAATTGCGATACATGAAACATGTCATGTAACCTCGAAAGATGTGGGGGCAGCACAATTTGACATACAATATGTAACATCCACAGGTCCCGGAGTGCAGCTGTAGCCAACCCAAGGTGTCTTTCGTAGATATTTTCCGTTTTGGTCCAACTGTAGCCACTTAGAAAACGCATCTACGAGGAAGAGGTATTCACACTCTTATAAGGCATACTTTGTTGTCCTCTCTAGCCGATGTGGGATTTCACACTAGGTCTAATCCGTCCTAAAATCTCATAAGGACCTATGAAGCGGGATATAAGCTTCCTAACCTTAATGGATCTACCAACACCTATAATAGGTGAAACTTTCAAAAATACAGGATCATCCAATTCAATTTTTAAAGGTATCCTCCAATGATTTGCATTACTCTTCTAGCGACCTTAGGCTGTCAACAATTTCTACTTAATAAGCTCACTCTTTCTAGTTATAATGTTTACTAATTAAATCTGAGCAAATAATTATTCTTTCACTTAATTCAATCCAACAAAGGGGAAATCTATGCTTTTTCTTGTATAACACCTCATACGATGCCATCTAAATGCTAGCATAGTAGCTATTGTTATAGGCAAATTCTGCTAACAATAGGTGACTGTCCCAACTATCCTTCAACTCAATAGCAAAAGTTCTTAACATGTCTTCAAGGGTTTAAATCATCCTCTCATTTTGTCCATCTGTCTGAGATGGTAGGCAGTAGTTGTACTTTAACTTAGTATCCATGTCTCCATGTAAAAACCTCTAAAAGTTCGATGTAAATCTGATATCTCGATCAGATATGATGGATTCTAGCATTCCATGAAGTCGAACTATTTCATCAATGTACAATTATGTCAACTGCTCCCAAGAGTAGGTGGCTCTAAGGGTAAGAAGTGTACCAACTTAATCAATCTACCAACAATCACACATATTACGTTATATCCAGCTGGTGTCCTTGACAAACTAGTAATGAAATCTATGAAAATGCTATCCCACTTTCTTTGAGGAATATCTAAATTTTAAAGTAGTCCTGGAGACTTTTGGTGTTTTATCTTGACTTTCTATCAAGTCAAACATTACATCACAAATTTTGTCACAATTCTTTTCATCTTCTACAACTAATAGTTTCTTTTTAAATCATTATACATCTTCATTATTCCTAGATTCATTGAAAAGTTACTATGATAAAACTCTTTTTTTTTTAAAAAAAAAAAATGTCCTTCTTAATCTCATCATCATTAGGGATGCAAGTTATCTTTTTTTTCTTCTTGTTTTTTTTTTTTTTAAAGATTCATTTTTCTCCAATATCATTGTCTGGCACATCCCTATTTTCTCATACGTCTCAAATACTCAATAATCATTCACCTTCCATTTGTGCTACCTTCAAATCCTTAAAGAATTTATATTCGACTGCAAAGAATCTGATGTCTTAGGCACCACTTATAGATCTCTCAACTCTACCGAACAATAGAACTCCTCTAACCTCATATGAAACACATACACTGTCTTCCTACTCAATGCATCAGTAACCACGATTGCTTTACTTGAGTGACACTTTAAGTTCAAAGTCATAGTCTTAAAGGATTTTCATCTATCTATACTGTCGTTGTCCAACTTTTCTAGTCTACTTGATAGTGTAGACTTTCATTATCACTAAAGAACAGAAATTAAGTACCTGAAGGATAACATCTCTAAATTTTTAAGAAAACTCTATTAATACAAGATCAACCCTCATATCTCACAATCCATGATAACTCCAAATATTTAACTGTCAATCTAATTTTGATTCCTGAATCAAAAGATATAATAATTATTTCCTCTACTTAAATAGCCCATTAAATCCATGAGTCAACCTTAATAATAATCATTCCTAACAATCCCCCATTTACATTTAGAACTATTGACCTCGAGCATACCAAATCCCAAAATATTCGGTCAAACAAATATAAACTAATCCTTAAACCTTATTTCAAAATATTATATTACCAATCTCCATAAAGCTTTTCTTCTAACAACAAACTATAACTTCAAATCATCAAAAACCTAAATCATAACAAAACTAAATTGACTAAACATTTTATATAAGCCAAGTAACTAACTTAAATCCATCAAAATTTTCATACTCCAAGACTGCTCCAAATGTTGAAAGATATAACTTCAAATCATTATTCATAATATCACTAATCCTCAATTAACCTTAATCAAGAATAATATCTCTTAATTTTCACATGAATCTAAAATTTGAACCACCACTATATGCCTTATAATTAAACAAATTAGGATACTATAGTAATCAATACACAACCTCAAGCTATTATCTTTTTTTTTTTCTTCACAACAACACCTAAGAACCGGAAGGAAAAACACTAAGCGTGATAAACTGGTAGATTCTCACTCTCCCCTTTCAACATTTCCAACTTGGTTGGTAATATTTCACATAGAGGACCTTTGAGATATGCTTTATTCCTTATTCTATCTCAAAAGAGGACTCCACCTCATGTCCTAGAAGTACACTTAACATTTCATCTAAAATTACATCCATAAATCCATTCAAAATATCCATTTGGTCACTTTTCAAATTGTTGTTGTCAATACATAATCGTATGTTGCAATCATCTTTTCTTATTAACAATACCAGTGAACCCTGTGATGTAACACTCAGTTGAATGAATTCCTTCACCTCAATCTATTCAATAATAAACTCTTTATCCCTAAGTGACAGAGAAGAATGTCACGCGTGGTGGCAAATTCCTTAAATACTCTTACGAGTAGACAACCACAATACGAAACCTATAAAAACCTCCATAGACATAGTATAAAAGGAGATCACAAACCTCTTACAATCGAGGATGACATCACTAGCTAACAACTAATCCACGCCCATAATCACATTGACGCCATTAAGCGGCAAACAGAACAAATCAATCATACACAAATTAAACTTTTAGTACACTTAACAGATAAAAAGGAATACCTAGCATCCGCATCAACAAGATAAAGATATCATGTCTTTGGAGTGAGTTGTACCTTTAATCAGATTAAGGGATTCCTCAGCCTCCTCTTGTGTCATCTTAAGGACATGTCCTGAAACAAAAGAATGATTGCTCTGAGGGATCTGTCTAGCCTCTGGGCAATTACGGACGATGTGCCCTAGCTTGTGACATCGATAACACTCCAAGCATTGTCCTAAATGCATATTTCCACATTTCTGACAGGGTCTACCATCACTAGATTGGGACAAAGAAAAACAATGATATGGGTTCTGGCTTCCCCCAGCGTGACTCTTCTTAAGGTGCTTTCTCTGAAAGTAACCCCATCGTGCAGATTCTTTTAAGCTCTTATAGCGTTTCTGAGTCTGCTTCATCTGTAAGTAACCCAATCGTGTAGATTCTTTTAGATTCTTATGGCTCTTATGAGTTTGCTTCCTCTGTAAATAACCATGTCGGGCAAGTTCTTTTTGGCTCTCAGTACTATTCCTCCGCGAGCTTCCTAAGTTCTGATTTACCCTCTTACCAACTCCTCCAGTAGGCCCCACATGAGTAGAGTGTTGTCCCTGAGCATCTCTCCACTCAGCCTTTTTGGTACTTACACCATCATAACTAGTCAACCTTTCTAAGTTTTCAATGCTCACAACCTCGTGTCCATTTCTATTAGGGCTTCTATTATTGTTGTTTGCATCTTCTTCTTTCTTCCTAGCCTTGTCCTCTTCAAATTTTCTTATCCGTTCGTCCTCTACGGTAATCCTCATCTTTATCATTTGTGTCAAAGGAGTCTCTCCACTTTGATGTTGAGATTGTTCAAGTGAAGGTGATGCCTGATTTTCAATACGATCAATCCTTCCAGAGCTTACCATCTCTCCCTGCCTAAAGATACAAGCCACCATAAAAGGTAAGCACCGCAACACAAAACAAACACTGCAACTAACAAGGAAGGATATGTATGAACCTTGTATATTGCCACTACATGTAATGCAACACAAGTTACAGAATCTTAAGCTCTGATACCAAAATTGTAACATCAGTTATCTCCAACCTGTTACTAACCTTTTTAAACTCCAAATTTAATAACACTAACCATGGTAGAAAAGAATCTTAGTATAATATTTGAAAAGGCTACCATGGTTATAAAAAGAAATTTAATTCGCCAAGAATGTTAATCATGATAGAAAAGACCTGAACTAATTATTCAAAATGTCTATCATGATTATAAGAGTTTTACTAAGCAAATTATATGAATACCGTAACTAATAATATTTCACAATAACTGGGCCTTGGGCTTTGCAAAGCCCAACACATCACAATTCATCTCTAAGCCCATAATATGATATTTTCAGAATAAAATTTGTCCAAACCAACAGTAGTCAACTACTTTCAAAAGTTATTGTGGGTTCACAGCTTACAGACCCAAGCAACCCAGCAACAAAAGTAACTAAGACCATAAGTCTCGATTAAATCAGAGTATGCAAAAAGAGCTATATGTGGCAATATACAATACTCATCACATGACTAAAAGGAGGCTATACAAGATAAACTTGATAGCTAAGCCTTTGCTGCCTTCCCTGACGGACCAGCCCTAGAGCTATTATCTGAAAATGTTAAACCACGGGGTGAGACAAAAGCCTCAGTAACCAACAATCCTACTCAATAAGCATACAAGTAAGTGCTTGAGAGGTGTCAAGTGGAACAGTTACTAAAATCATAACATTCACAATTGTCACATGGTTATATATATATACATATACATATCAAAATGCAATGTCTCACTCTCAATTCCACCTTATTTCCTCACACCTTATTTCCTCTGACTGAACCCATGGGCTAGTACTGTCCCATGTGACTGGTAGTTCAACATAATAAGCTCACTGATCAAGTGATGTGAATAGGCCAAAATCCACAGAGCACAAGATCAGACCATGGGTTCCCCCTCTAGTCCACTAGCGGAGTGTCATACGCCCTACAACACATGATAGGGCCAAAGGATCAACCAGTGTACATCTGGCGTCCTCCCACCTTATTACCTCTATAATATGTACAAAAATTCACCCCCTTGTTCTCCCTATAACATGTCTCCCACCAATCAACGTTCACCGTCCCCTCTCGTATTTATACTCATGAGAATAGTCATTTACCAGTAACATAATAACTTTCACATTTACCAAAATCGAGATTTCGAAATTTCAATAATCAACATCAATCCTCAAACCATTTCTCAATAAATTCTTGTTCCACATGACAAATTTATAAATTCACAATTTCATACTATTTTTCAATAACAAAGTATCTCAAGGCAATTTCAACAATGATGCCTTTCATTGTTCAAATAATAATTCAATGGCATTTCAAGAATCTCATATAATTCGAAATCACTCACAAACATCATACAAGCATACATAACAAGTGGAAAGTGGTTACCTTTCACCAAGGCTATAAAAAGAATTACTACAAAGTCAACCCCGTGCTCAAACCGACAATCCAATAATCAATCTACACCATTAATATAACCACAAATTAATATAAGCTAATTAATTAAGCTTATATATATTAGTTAAATTCCTAGTTTAATTTAATTATCATTCTAAATTCTCACAACTCTTATAATCCAAAATTAAGTACTTTAGAACTAATTGGTAATTTTCTAACAAGCCAAATTATTTATTTACATCCCTCAACTTATTTACTTTAATAAAAAGAATTTTCTAAAATTTCTAAATATGAAATTAGTATATTCTAAATTCTAAAAATCTCATTTGAAATTTAAACCTCAAAACCGAACCATCAAAAATTCAATAGTGTCTCAAATATTTATATATATAAATAATCTAATCAAAATTTTAATGGCATATATATATTTTCATAAATAATGAACTTTAACTACAATAGTTATTTTAAAACCTCCAGTCACCCAATAAACAAAACTAAACCGATTAAAGTCTCAATAATATATCAAACAACTCAAATAAATTATTTAACTTAATTTTAATCGTATAAATATAATATATCTCATAAATAACATTTTTTTTAATTAAAAATTAATTTTTAAATACTAAAATTAACAAATAGACAAATCTAAACCGGTAGAAATGATCTACTGTAATAGATCTACAATACTATGGTTAACATTCATCAAAACTAAATACTTTCTCCAAACTCTATACCAAAAATTTCCTCTAAGCAACACAAAATTACTATTGTTAGGTAGATCTGACTGAGTAGAACAATTTTCATGAAGGAAGTTTTGTAATTAGAAGTAATTTTACTTACCAAAATGATCTGTAATGATGGAGAAAGAAACGGGAGGAAGAGAGCGACGTCAGAAGCCAGAACGCGGAGAGAGAGAAGAAGAAGAGAAAAGAAAGACGGGGAAGGTAAAAAGAAAACACTCGGGGTAAACTGAAGTTAAAGACCCTAGGTAAATGGAGAAAATAACAGTTTGGGACCCTTTTATTTTTTTTTCTAATTTTTAAATATTTAAATCCTTAGAGTAAAATTTAAGATGTTACATGAAACATATGCAATAAAGTTTCTGATATGTATTTCTGCCTCATTTTTATGTCTCATCAAAAAAATCCAAGTACCTCTGGAATAGTCATCCACTAAAGTTAAGAAGAATCGAAAACCTTGATGTGTGGGGTTCTTATAGGGCCCCCAAACATCTGCATGAATTAAATCAAAACTTTTCTGAGATTTAATAACACTTGAATTAAAAGGAAATTTAGTCTGTTTGGACTGAATACAGATTTCACAAGAATTGGAAACTTTATTCAAAATGGAAGTTTCAGTACATATTTGATCCAGATGTTTCATCACAGATATGGGGGCATGTCCTAATCTTCTATGCCATAGTTGAACATCACAATCTTTTCTCACGTCTCTATTCTGAACAACATTTGCTAAAATAGGGGTATTTGTCACTTTTAGTACATACAATCCCTTATATTCTTTACCAATCATCTTCATCCTCCTATCCTAAAGGCCCTGCAGTACACAGAGATCAGGAAAGAAGACAGTCATACAATTATGTTCCTTTGTAAACCTAGATATAGATATCAGGTTAAATTCTAGACGAGGAGCATAAAGAACATCATGAATAATAACGCTGTCAGCAATAGTAACTGAACCAATATGTGTGACAGACAACCTATCCCCATTAGGTATTTTAATTGCTTTAATCGGTCCATCATAATTTTTATATTCATCGAACAATTCTAATTTTCAAGCCATATGCATAGTTGCACCAAAATCTAAAATCCAATGTGTATAGGATTGAATGTTAGGTAAAGGATTGATCAAACCTGTACCAGTTAAAGCGTGTACCATAGACTCCATGTCTTTCTTCAACAACTCCAGAATCTTTTCATATTGCTCTTTTGTGAATGTCGGCGCCACTGTGGTTGCAGCATGACCTTGAGGGTCTGATTCTTTGTCAGCTCCCCCTTGCTGAAAGTCCCTTTGCTGCCTCCCCTTATTTCCTTTGAAATTTGCCGGATATCCGACTAACTGGAAACAATTATCCCAAAGATGCCCCTTTTTGTGGCAGTGGGTGCATTCGGGCATGATATCTCCCCTGCCTCTTCCTCGTCCGCGTCCCCTACCCCTAGCGGTCGTTGCCAATCCTTCGGTGGGAACATTTCTATCGGCAAACAAGCTACATCGTTGGGTCTCATCTTGCACGATCATTGCATAAGCCTCATTTACAAACGGAAGAGGACACATTAACAATATCTGACTCCTTGCCTGTGTGAAATTCTCGTTTAGGCCCATCAGAAACTGCAACAGTTTCTGTTCTTGAATGGCATCTGAATATGCCTTGGCCGCTGAACACGTACAGGAAGGAATTGCAACAAGAGCTGCCTACTCTTCCCAAAGTTCTTTCAACTTCGAAAAATACACGGTGACCGGATTTGTGCCTTGTCGAAGGGAGCTAATCTCCCTATGGAGTGCGAAGATGCGCGAGCCACTCTTTTTGTCGAAGCGTTCCTTCAGTTCGATCCATACGGCATGCGCGTCTTGAAAGTAGATGATTCCATTTGCCAATTCCTTGGAAATGGAATTAATCAGCTAGGAAAGCACGACCGTGTTGCACTGTTCCCACAGGGGTTGCAGGCGTTCTTCTTGATCGGCTTTCTTGCAAGAGCCGTCGACGAACCCTATTTTGTGCTTGCCTAGGAGCGTGATGGTCATTGCTCGCAACCAGACAGTATAATTCTCCATTCTGGTCAAGATGTGGGGAATAATGGCCGTCCCCTGTGTGTCGAACGGATGCAAGAACAGAGGATGTGAAAAAGAAATACCGTCAGTTGTGACCTTCTTGTCTCCCATTTGACCGGCCGTGTAGATCTCTAGTATGGAGTAGATTAGGTTACGTGAATGGGCTCGTTTGCTAACCCTAAGCAATGGCGCCTTCCTGCTCTGGTACCATGTTGAACAACAAGGTATACCACAGGCCCTTAAACGCACAGCACTATACTGAACATTTCTTTATTGATTGATAATCAGAAAATTGTACACTTGGGCCAAAACTGAACCCAATATATATAGACGATGCGCAGCGTTCCATCCCTAAACTAATAACAGCTAAGCCTAAACTAATGGGCCACTAATGGGCTTACAAGAAAGTAAAGCAAATACAAATAAATTCACTGAATATTTCCAACACCCTTCTAACACAAGTACTGTAGACGTGAAGTGGTCTCTTCTCTTGGCCTGTGAGCTCAAACTGAATACTGATGGAGCCTTTGGCTATAGTTATCTTAGTTTGTGAAGCTACGGCACTTGCTCTTAGGACTAAACCAAATAATTTAGTCTGTGATAAAGCTTTAGTTGAAAATGATTGTAGTTTTCTAGTTGATTTTGTGAAGGGTCATATTACAGTTTTTGAAAGGGAGGCCCGGGTTTTATCTTAGTTCATTATGTCCCAATATAGTAATTCGGCAGCAGATTGATCAGAAGAGAAGGCAAAGGGGATGTGAATTTTTGGATGAATGAACATGTCTGTTTTATGAAACAGTTAATCACGCGCTATTCTATCAGCTTGCACAATAATGGAGTTTAATTCATAGTGCTTGTCTTTGATTAGAAATCATGTTCATGTGAATCTGTTTGGACGGGGAGAAAAGTTGAGAGGGGAAAAAAATGTAAGGGTAGAAAATGGTGAGAGAAAAAAATTAGAGAAATAATGTTATCACTACTTGTAGTTTGATTGATAGGATAAAAATGCCACAAGGATAATAACATCTTTACAACAGGATATATTATGTTTCGTGTTGTTATCTCTGGCAAAATAAGTTAAAGGTAAAAATCATATTAAAATTTATACCATAACATAATTTAAAAACCGTGCACAAAAAATTTCTAAATTCAATTTATTTGTCATGAACATATTTTTCTACCTGAAAATCAAAATGGATAATTTTTAAAGTAAAATGAAATAATTTAAAATAATCAAATTAAATGCCATCTAAAGTTGTCAGTGAAAAAAGATGGGGATGAAAGAAAATTTGACCAAAAAAAAAAGAAAGAAAATGATAGTTCCTATCTATTATTTTCTCACCTAATTTTTTTTTTTAAATTTTCTCTTCTCGTCCACAAACGGGTAATATTGTTTTCTCTTCCTATTTTTTCTTCCTACGTTTTCTTCTGATTGCTAGGACTTCTAGCGTAACCTTCCAAAATTTCAGACTTTGCGAATGTGAATGGAGATATTTTTGCCAACTGATTTTTTTTTTTAAACGTCAACAAATGATCAAAATCCTCACTAGAAGTGTATGCCCCTTAATCATCATTATGTTCTTCAGTTCCTAAAGATCCATTCTCCTCCAAAAATTCCTAGAGCAATACGAGGCATGGAAATGGGCCTTTCAAACAAAGGGAAAGTGGATTCAGAAGAGGACATAATAATTCTTGTGGGCTCATCAACTTATGTCGTTGCCTATTAAAAGGTCGGGCCGATTCATTCTCTTAACATTAAGCCCATTTGATTTATACGTATGCAGCCGAAAATAGGCCCCTGATCATGCTTCTCAACTAAGTGAACAAACATCAGAAAATGGATGTGATAATATAAATATAGATATTTATCAAGAAAATAATGAACAGAAATGAAGTGGAGAACTTATAAGTCGTGAGGTTCTGTTCATTACATAAAAAGGATATAAACTTGGATTAGAATTTTTTTTAAAGCTAAACTGGTTTTACATGTTTAGGATGCTTGAGCATGGACTAATTGGATAAGAAAAATTAAGAGAAAGAAATGTTCTTATTGTTCAATCAAGGGAGGGCATCAAAGAGAATTGATTCAGAATCGTACTTGGGTTAAGAATTTGGCTCTCTCGTCGAAAGACTTTTATCTCCTATATTTGAAAGAGATCTTAACTCGGATAATGAATTATTGCTGCTCACAGTTTTTCAAGAGGGACTTGGTAAAAGTTATAGGTTACAGAAAATTCCCTTGCTAGTTACTAGAATGAGTTCTAGTCAAATATCATTGCATAATGCCTTTCTATCTTGGTTAGTATTAATATAGATATTTATCCAGTCAAATTTTGTCAAGAGTGACTTCGTGAATACTAGAGAGGAGGCCTCGGAGGGGGGAAAAAATTCCATATAGGTGTTAGTCCCACCTTTTTTTTTTTTTTTCCAGTAGGTCTTAGTCCCATATGCACCTTAGGAGATTGGCATAAAATGAAAAATAAATGGGATATTTTTTTTTCAAGACCAACTGAGGGGTATATTTTGCATTATTAAGGATCAAATGAAATATCGTTGGCACCAAAAGAAAAATGAAAATATCACTGAAAATTTTGAGAAACAAAAGATGTGAAATCAATTAGAAGAATAAGTAACCATACTTGCGTAAATTGGTACCTTAAAAAAAAAAAAAACATGCGTGCATATTTTTGTGAGAAATAGGAGGTGTATTGTAGGAGATATCAACAACGAGAAATTCTATCTTACAAAGTGTCATCGTCTCACATGGTGTTATTATATTCTACCAACAACTAAATTTTTAGATAAATTGTTAATTAGAATATTTACGCCACAATTTTATGAAGTATTCCTTTTTTTTTTTAGTACAATGAAGTATTCCTTTTAATTTTTCATACGTGTTGGAGACGCCTTAAGTGATCTTTTGATGACTCCAACTTTTCTTCCCATATGTTTATGGTGAATCTTATTTTTCTTTTACATGATGACACATCATCCATCATAATGTCATGACTCAGCTACCCCCACCTCAACACATGGAAGATCATTAAAATAAAAAGTGTTGAAAAATTAGCGATAAAAATCTAACAAAATAAGCAGCTCTTAGTGTGTGTGTGTGTGTTAGTCTCACATTCAAATTAAGTAGATCAAGTCAAAGTAATCTAGTGGTTGTTTGTAATCCTTCAAAAACATTTTTTTTCCATCATAATTTATGGATTACAAAGTATGTGAGGAAAATTTAAACTCAACTTACATAAATAAATACTTGTTTAGGATTAAGATTAGGATTATCAAAATCACTTATTCACACAATTCGAAACAAAACCTCTTTTATATACATATCTTGTATACCGTAAATTATAATTGAAAAGTTACTTTTTGAAAGATTTCACTGTGACTCCAGCACAAATCATAAGTGTTTTTGGGTATGAAAACATAATCCAAATAAGCACTTGGGCTTCTAACCCTTTCAAATTACTTTCAAAAATTCTATTCAATGAAGATGGAATCTTCAACAACTTTGGATGCAAATCAAACTACTATAGCACAAGTGCCATTTTTGCTAGTGAGATTGAAAAACATTAAATATTTGTCTTCATGTGATTATGAAGGATCAATTTGGGGTGTATTTCCATCGCTGGTTTTGCCTTTGATGTCACTAACGCACCATTTAAAGTCCTTGTCTCAAGCATTTCAGATCTTGCCATCTTTAATTAGGAGCCTATCAATCCCTTATTTTCAAGAAGATGTGAAACATCAAAAGTACGACCAAGTACATCTCAAGCTTCATGTCAAAATACTCTATCATTACTTGAATCTAATGAGCAAGTTCACATGGAAAGGTCAGAAACGTTGATGAATTTTCTAACTATTCAAGTAGGATAGTGCAAGAAAATTATGGATACCTTTCCAAAGAGTATTTCAAAGGTATTTCTCTTTATCTTAATTCTCTACTAACACATGCATAATATTTTCAAAATCGGCAAAACACCTTTCTATTTTACATGTTTAAATAATTAGAGTAAATATTGTTGAAGGTACAATAGTATAAAATGTGCTTTTATCAATATCATATCTATATTATGTGCTAGATCGTACTTTTTGCAATATCTGGTTTTTCTGTGTAAATGTTCACAGTACGAGGAACATTATTTACCATTCAACCCAATGACAAACTCATTGGCCAAATATGAAACATTGAAGTTTTCCATTTGTTTAGAGTATCAACTCTAGTGACTATTATTTTCTACATTTTCTCAATCGAATGTGACTTTTTCCTTTTGTTCTAGGAATATAGGGATGGAGGAATGAAGGACCTCACTATTCTCTACCTAAAGAAAATAATCCTGGTTGGTTGGTTTTTGAACATGAGTGATCTTCAGTGTCATCCTCAAGTTTTTGGTCATAGCTTAAAAGGAATGGTCCTCAACATTATTTATTCATCTCTTCAAGATAGCATGGCATCTATACAATCTGTTGGTATTATGATGAAGAATTTCACCTACCATAGATTTCTACAAGCAAGAAGTTGCAACAACTTTTTCTGATGAAGAATGGCAGAGCATAGTATTTAATTTAGAGCCTAGAAATGAGGTGGAAGTTGAAATTAAGTTTGATCATAAATATATTGTGGTGAAGGAGACTGCATCTATCTTGTATATGCTAAAGAAACAGACAAGCTGTCACCTCTAAATAACAATAAGACATAAAGATGAGGTACATTTTTTATATTTTAGTTAACTGAGATTGTTATGATATAGTTTTCTCCTTTACTTACTTCTAAGTATATCATAATTTTTTTTTTTGGTATGAAGAGTAATACTTCAAGATCATGGCTTCTTTTTTTAGTTTTGACCTGTTATGGTTTTTTTTTTTTTCTTTTTACCTGGAGCTCATGGCTTCACCTAAATGAGAAGTAATAGTTCTACCAAAAAAATGAAAGTGAAGTGTGATAGGTTGAAGGCATTTTGACTTGTGTTTTCCAATTTTTGTGTTTTATGTTGTGGTAAAAAGAAAACACGCATCCTGTATTCTTCTATCCCTTATATCATATATAATACTCTTTTTATCACTCTCACCCCCTCTGTTATGAATATCTATTTATATAGTTTGTCAATGATAAAAATAATAATGCAACTATAGATTGATTTTTCTTAATCCCATGTTGTTGACCTGATATTAGGGGTGTTCATACCTGGCCCATCCCAGTCTCGATCTTATTGGAACGGGACGGGTCTGTCCCAAAATTTTTTAGAACGAGACAAAAATAGGACCGGGATGGGACAAGACACGAGACGGGGTTGTCCCGTCCCGATATGTTTTTTTTAAATATCTTATATTATATTTATATTATGAGTTATACATTATTAATATTATTATATGTTAAAAAGTTAAAACAAATAAAATATGAACTGGAAGCCCTAAGTCCCCTAACCATCTGAGTATCTGATCATCTCTGCCTCTCTCAGTCTCTCCAGTCTCCAGTTTTCAATTTTCACTTTCGTTCCCTTCAGATTTTAGACAGTGACGACCGACAGAGTAGTGACCCGTGTCCAGTGTCTCGCACTCCCACCAGTCGGTAGTCGCCTCTCAAAGTTTCAGTCTCCGCTCTCGGCTATTCTCTGATTTGCGAAGTGCGAAAGAGGCCGTCAGCTATACTCACTCTGCCTCTCTCGTCTCGGCTTCGGCTCTTCATTCACAAAGTCATGGTCCCTAGTCCATTGAAGTTGCAACCTTCGCAGCTTCTCTCCAGCCCCTAGTCCATCGTCGGCGTCAGTCTTTGCTATACAGTGTAGATTGCAGACTGGCCTCATCTCGTCTCCAAACATTCGATTTCTGCTTTCTCTATTTCTCATACCCGTGAGTTTTCATCCATGCTTGTTGATTTCATCTTAATATCCAGCACGATGTTTTTCCTCTTTGTCTGATATTCTTCACAAATGAGATAGAGAAAAGAAAATCTTTTGTGAAATGAGTAAAACCTATCGAGTTAATTTGCCTCATTCGTTGGTTCTCTGAATTTTTCTGGTTGTTGAATTCTTTTATAATTTGTATGTATCATTCGGTTGATGGTTTGTGAAGTAGTAATATTAATATATATAATTGTAGATTTAGTGTTTGATTTCTAGATGATGCTATTAAAACTGTACGAAAATTTTACTATAAATTCTTGAAAGCTAATTGAGCTTTTATGATCATTTTGAAGAACTTCTCTTTGTGAAGAAACTGTACGAAAATTTTACCATAAATTCTTAGTAGATGATGCTATTAAAACTGTACCATTTTCTAGTCAATGGATTTGGTTTTGTTTGTTATTTTCTGGCTTGTTACTTGTTAGTTGGTTCTGTTTTGACTAGCACGTTCAAGAGGATGACAGGGAAGGGATCAGTTGATTTGCTTTTGACCTGTTAGCTTGTCATTTGGTTTCTTTTCCCTTTATCTTTTGTAGTGAACTATTTCTCCTAGCTCGTTACAGTTAATGAGATTCCTTTGTTGGAAAAAAAAAAAAAAGAACGATATAAAGCTGTCTGTTATTATTTAGATTGTAAAATTGTTGATATATGAAAAGTATATCTCCTATTGAAGGCCTAGATCATTTAAAATCTCCTATTAAAAGGCTCACAACATTTTTAAAAGGCCTACAGCATTTTTTTTAAAAAGGCCCACAGTGTTTCTCAGAAGCCCACAGTGTTTTTTCAAAAAAAAAAAAGGTACCAGGACGTCTCGGTCCCGTTCCATCCCGATCGGGACTGTGATAATATCGGGACAGGACGGGACACAGGACAAATTTCTTGTCCCGTTACTATTCATCGGGACGGGATCGGGACAGGTCCGTCCTGATCCCGTCCCGTCCCGTGAATAGCCTTAACTGATATTACAATAATGATATTCTGGTAACCAAGTTTGCCCCCTCAAATCAAACTTTTTGATTGAAAATATTTGAAGATGATCAATGTTCTGTAAGTGAATTGTCTTTTAAGAAATGTAACCTTAGGTACATAATCATGAAATCTTTCACAAATCAACTCAAAATCACTTGATTTTCATTCCTTTCAAGTCTTTAAACATCATTCTAATATTAGTTTCATCTTCTTTTGACTCTATCAATTTCATGCAGCATGTCTCCTTATAATCCGTTCGGTAGCATGGATGTGGAGGCTAAGAAGTGTAATCAGGGTGGGAAGTGAAAATTTGGGCCGTCTTGCCGTTTGGTATATAGGAATCCAATTCCATGTGGAACCCAGTTCCATAAAAAATGATGGAACCGGGTTCCATGCCTATGCCCGAGGAACCGGGTTCCAGTTCCATGGAAGTGAGGATGGGACTATTTTGCCCCTACCCCCTCCCTGAAACAGTCGAGCTCTCCTTGAAACAGTCCGAGGAGGACGGCGGTGAGGACGACGAACGACGGACGATGTCGGATGGCTATCCGCATTCTCCTTCATCCTTCGATCTGCGATTTCTTTCTTTATCAAAGAGGAGAAAGGTCAAAACGGTTGATTCCATGGATGATGAAGTAGCTAAGGTCATTGATTTTCTTTCTTACTTTCTCCTCTAATAATTTTCTTCTTGATTTCACCTTCTTGCTTATGTTCACTCTTCGCGTCCTCTAGTCTTCACGAATTAGTCATCCTTCGTCCTTCATGGTGGACAGATCTTGGGTTCATGGTCCTCCAGTCGACGGTGGTACTTTGGGAGTGAAGGTCAAAAAAGAAGAATGAAGGAGAATGTTCGAAGGTGTGAAGCTTAGATTGCATTTAGTTGTGCTAGTCTGTTGCAGATGTGCATTTTTCTTTTTTTAATTTTGTCATAGTCTTCCCCATTTCCGGTGACAGTGGTGGTCAAATGGTGGTGGGGGAACGAACTGTTGGCAATGGATGAGATAGACTAGAGTATTTTTCGTTCAAGGAAGATTTTATTCACAGTTCAAGCTTGCTATTGATTTTTTTGCTGCGTTTTCCATTACTCTAATCTGGTTTTAGTTATTGTTTCTAGCTTTTTAGTCTTCTAGTTTTAGTTTATGGATAATGTTTCTAATTGAAAGACGTTGCATTTTTCCGGCGACAGTGGTGGTCAGATGAAGGTAGGGTACGACGGTTCACATCAGTGGGAGCGGAAGAGATTTTTTTTTTTGAGCTGAGGATAGTTTGGTATTTTCATATTATAGACACATATTTTACTAAAAGTTATATCTCACTTCCCCTGTCTTATCAAACATGTTTTAAAACTCACTTTCACCTCCACTTTCACTTCTAGTTCCACTTTCACTTCTATTAAAAACTCTTCCATCATACCAAACGAGGCATTAAAGTTTCAATCTCCCAAAATAAAACAAAACTACAACCAAACTCAATAAGACAAATAACAAGATAAACTACATCAAAAACATAAGTATACTTTGTCTTAGAGCTTAACTTTATATGGTTTCTCTTACTCTTTCTCTTGTTTGTCTTCCTCTTCAAGTTTCGGTCTCCTCTCCCCCTCTTTCTCTCTTGGCCGAAAGGTTATGCAAATGGGAGGGGAGGGGTATTTATAAGAATTTACTTAAATCTTAACTCTTGATCTTGTATGTAAGTAGCTTGACTTTCGCCATTCATTTAATTTCTTTGGCCATGTGTCTTGTATCTTCTTGCTTTCCATTTTGATTTTGCCATGTGAGCCCAATAGATGTCCCTTTCATTTAATGAAAATGCCACTCCAAGGGACACATAACATGCCACCTATTAACATGTGAGTTTTAATCACATTATTTTATTTCTCTTCCAACAACAATTCATATAATCCCGTTCATGTCCTCTTATCAATTTGGCAATAAAATAGAGAGGAAAAATAAGAAAAACTCGTGTAAAATGTAGTCCCTACATATTCCTCCACTAATTTCACAATTACACGTTGTATCTGGTACTTTTTGGGTCCTGACTTACTTGGTACTGTTGAGACATGTTCTGGTACTTTTTTTAATCACAAATAACCTCAAATGGCATTATATAATATGTCTAAAAAAGAAGTGATGCTTTTTCCTTTGTTTTTCTATTAAAACATTTAATAATATTTATTTTGAAGTAAACTTAATCGAATTATTTCTATCAGTCCATAACTTCAAAAATATATCTCTAGGTACCAATATTACCTTTTTATCATGAGAAAGTTTTCTAATTTTCTTTAAATCAAAAGTCAACTCATAAACGGTTTATTTTGACTTTTCTCAAATATTATATAAATAGGTTTTAAATTCTGTTAAAGTCAGCCTCTTCACCTTTTGGAGACGAAATCATTTTTAAAACCTGCAATAATTCTTCGTGTAGTATTCCCCATTTTACTCCCCTTATTTGAGGCATTCTCATATTTTAAATAATTCAATTTCAGTTAATATTCATAATTGGCCAAAACTCTGAGAATTTTACCAATTTACCGCATGGGTATTTTCATCATTTTTAACCCCATATAGGCCTCAAAATTTCATTTCCCATTTTTTTGAAATTTTTCTAAAAATTTTATGCATACATTCAATCATTATCCTTTCCAACTCAAAACTTTTTAAATTTATGATTAGGTCGCTACTCGAGTTTAGCTTCAGGAATTATCTCACTGAGATTCCTTGCATAACCTTTGGTCCTTAATCATCTCCAATTCCTATACTCGAGCTCTGAGATTTCATTGAAGTTCTAACTTACTTATCTTGTGGTTTCAAAAAACTTTTACTTTATTATTTAGTCCCTTAGGAATCTTCTCATCTTTTTAGGGGACTTTTGAAACTTTTACCAAAAGGAGTCTAGTAGCTTCCATCTTAGGCTAATTCTGGTATTTCTATGTCTAAAATTTAGGATGTCACACACTTTAAATTTTATAGAAGCCCCTTCACCCTTGAAGCATTGCCAATAGGGATATTTGTCACCCTAGATGACACAATTATCGCCATAATCCCTGATAGCCAATCCCTATTTAATACTATCCTTGGTTCTTAATATAAGAACTAGTCTGACGTTCAATTTGATCCTAAATATATGATTTCAATTCACTTTGTTTCTCATATTTATCTATTGTTTAAGATAATCCTTATAGTAGTTGCACATGTTAAATGTTTCATTAAATGATAGTTATAGCTAATATACACGTGATTAGTAAGGGTATTTTAGGACAAATAACACCTATTTATTATAAATAACTAACTTAACTAATTTTTTTAACCTACTCAAATTAATCAAACTAGTTTCTATATTAAAGACCAGAAGTAGTAACGCAATCATTAGCCCTAATAATTCAAAGCCGAATGGTCATTTCCAATTTTATTAAAACAATAACAGTAATGGGTAAGGACTAGTTTTTAAAAAAATAATTATAGATATGGAGTGGGAGAGGACCTGTAAAATACACCCTGAAAGAGCACTAATTACTTGGTCGTTGTTTCCAATATGAATTAGTCAATTAGATGACGTCTCAAGCATTTGTCTGGCCTTGATAACTTATTGGGAAAATCTTATAAAATGAGTATAAAATGCTCGTCGTTGTGAGATGCGCTCAATGTGGACCTAAGCGTAATCTAATTCCAAAAGCAATTTAAGCCCATTAAACATATTAAATATAAGAGATGTGTTGGAAAAAGCTTATTTTGATAACTTATTTGGAATATATTATAATAAAAAGGTCAAAAAAATAGAATTTTTTTCTCTCAACAAAACCTTCATGATTAACTTTTTTTCTCTTAATTCTAAACATACTGCCCTAAAATGATTTAGTTTCCTATTAAAAAAAATTTTCTAGCAATCATTTTCTTTTTCATTCAAATTCTCAAGTGAAGTGTTTTTTTTTTTGGGGTATATAAACGGTTGTACTAAATTCATGCCTCTTGAATAGAGAAAAGTCATATTTTGAAATTTTTTGAGCCAACTAAAAAAAAAAGGGAAAAAAGGGTGAAGTGTTCTATGACTTGCATTCAAGTCAACGACAGGTTGTTCAAGTGGTAGTGCAAGCCATCATGCTTAAATGAGGTCTCAAACATTGCGTTGACCAGTTTACATATATGTGTGTGCGTCTAATTACTCAAAACTTTCAAAAAAAAAAAAAAGAACATATAATTCAAAGAGGCAAAGAAATGCTGGACCACAATGCAAATAAAATATAAATAAGTACGCTTGAGTTGAGTTTCCAAGATGGGGTACCGCTTGGTTTGCTTTAGAGAATATTAACCTGAGATAAACAAACATTCAAGTTAAAATCCAATAAACATTTAAGGTTTATTCATCAAGTCATAACCTATTAATTAAAAATGTTACTTGCAATACATAGAAGGTAACACTTAATTTAAGGAGGCTTATCGTTATGATTCTAGTAACGTCGTCTTAATTAACATTGACACATGAACTAATATATAATGTACAAGCTAATTGGGAAAATGTAATATATTTTAATTATAGCATATTATGCTGTATTTTGTTTTCATTAAAATATCCCAAGTGTGGCCCATTAGTCGATTAGACCTAGTTCAAGCAAGGTTTTAGACTCAATTTTTTTTAGTTATTTTATGATCTTGATGGTGGATTGTGTTTTTTATGGTTGACTGAGTAAGCATTTGTGAATTGTCTGCTGTTGAGGCAATCAGAATGCTTTCAGCAATATCCAGATCCAAGGGGGAAAAAACAAAACAAGAAGAATACCTTCAAGCATATATAGTTTAATTTAACTATTTTCCGTACTACATTGCCGCCAAGGGTTTTTTCATTATATCAAAGAGAGAAGATACTATTAATTTTCGGTAGCTTCCAACTGTCACCAAATTTAAATTATAAAAAAAAAAAAAAAACGGTCTACAACTTGACCACAATATTATATTCAAATTCCTAAATCTCATGAAGTTTGATGACATCCAAAAGCCACACGTTGCTTCAACTTGCCGACCACCACATTTACAAAAGGCAATTGATATTTATTTAGTGTAGTCCACATCAAAATATCAACTTGACCCACAAAAGTCTCTCTCTCACACACAAATATGTATACATGTTCTGTTTTTTTCTTTTTTAATTCTCCACTACTATGGGATTGGAATAAGGATAAGGTTGTGTGTGGAATTTCACCACCAGAAAATGTACTTGGAGATTTTTGGGTAGATTTTGTACTGCCACCCCTGTACATTCTATTAACGGAAAATAGTCAAAAAGAATAAGAAGACACTTTGGTCAACCTTATTTTTTTCAGTGAAAAAGAATTTATTACTCCAATACTTCCAAAGGGTTCAGATTACAAACAAAGCTAAGAAGAGAGTAGCTAGCGTTTATCTTGCGAGTAGATCGCTTTTCAACTCAAAAGTCTCAATAGTGTGTTTGGCAAGTGAAAGTGCTTCATTAGCCAGACAGTGTGCTGAGGCCTGCTCTTGTGAGAAGAGGTAAGCATTCCTGCCATTCCAAAGCTTCTAGCATACTATCCCGAAGAGAGTAGGCCAGAAGAACTTGTTTTGGTCTTGTCGGAGGTTTCCTTTGAGCTAGGCGTTGAATGGTTGACTTAAGAATCAGTGCCTATCTTGTGTGGGAATAATGATATTCCAGCACTCTTTTGTGGTATTGTAATCTCTAAGGACGTGGTTCATGTCTTTTGGGCCTCCTTGGCAAATCTCACATATCTCATTTTTGACCATGTGCCTTCTCACTCTTTTGCGGTTTGTGAGCAGTTTGTTGTTTAGTGCAAGCTATAGGAAGGTTCTAATCCTTTGTGGTCCTTTCCATTTCCATGCTAGATCCTAGACCTTGCTCTTCATTCCAATAATTCTGTTGTAGAAGACTATAAGCAGAGTTGACTGTGAAGTTTCCTTTTCCATGTAAGCACCAAGAGATCTTGCCTGGTGGATCAGATTGAGTAGGAGGGGGGATACTCAGGATCTGATTCACTATGGTTTCTGGCAGGAGATCCTTGAATTTGTGCACTTCCCATGTTCTGTGATTACTCATAAAATGCGAAACAATCATTTTCAAATCCTCTTGGCTAGTTGGTCAGAAGGAGCGCAAGTGAAGTGGTCCTAGGTCGCCCACCCAATTATCAGCCCAGAAGCTTACTTGCTGTCCATTTCCAATGATCCATTTAGTCCTGAGAGCAAGGTCTCCCCATACCATATTCAGGCTTCTCTAAAGATGTGAAACATTGGAGTTCTTGCATGAAGGTAACTTGTTCTCCTCCATTTTGTATTTAGCTCGAAGTACTTGTACCCAGAGAAGGTTCTTGTTCGTGATTAAACCATAAGCTAACTTCATTAGGAACGCAGAGTTCTGGGCTTCTATGTCTTTGAGTCCACATCCTCCATTCCTTTTTGGTTGACATAGAGCATCCCATCTAATTAAGTGCACACTTCGGCGGTCATCCATGTAGGCCCAAATAAACCTCCGAATCGTGCTCTGGATTTTGTTGCATGTTGAAATGGGTAATCTTGTAGATTGCATAGCATAGAACGGTATTGTGGATAGTGCCGATTGCGTCAAAGTTATTCTTCCTGCTAGAGATAAGGACTTTGCTTTCCAGCCAGTGAGTTTCTTGGAGACTCTATCTTCAATGTATTTGTAAGTTTCTCTTGTAATACAATTATGGAGTAGGGGGACACCTAGATAGTGACCAAGGTGTTCTGTTTTTTGGTACCCCAGCCTATCACAGGTCAAAGTTGCCTCCTGTGGTTGGATGTTTTTCGAGAAATAAATTCTTGTTTTGGGTCTACTTACCTTATGCCCTAAAACTACACAGAATTCCTCTAATAATCTATGTATTAAGTTAACTTGCGCCCGCTTGACTGAGCTGAATGAATAAGATAGGTTGTCAGCAAAAAAAGATGTTGAAAGCGGTGGGCCTTGCTTTCCCATTTAATTGGGATCCAATTACCTTGCTGGACCTTTGCATTGATGGCTTGTGAGAGCCTTTCCATGCATAGAATAAAAATATAAGCGAGTGGGTCTCACTGCCTGATGCCTCTCTGCAAAGAACTCCTTTGTGGGTTTCCCATTCCAAAGCACTTGCATGGAAGATTTAGTAATACCGTTCATGATTAGCTGGACTAATCGGTTTGGAATTTGGCATCTTGCAAGGTCTGATGAATGAAATCCTACCTAGCCGATCAAAAGCTTTTTAGGTCCACTTTTATCGCCATCCAACCAGTATTTCCTATTTTATGTGCATAGAATGCATGACCTCCTGGGCAATAATGATGTTATCGGTGATGTTCCTCCCCTAATGAAACTGCCTGGTTCGGTAGAGATAAGTGAGGCATGACTGTTTTGAGTCTGTTGGTGATAATTTTTGTGATGATCTTGTATATTGTAGTACATAGACTAATTGGCCA